>NC_041394.2:164264142-164564142 GCF_900747795.2 Erpetoichthys calabaricus
AGAACAGTTTTACATCTGTATTTTCACGGGGCACTGAGTTATCATTGAATGTAACTTGAATTCACAATGGCTTGTTTCAAAGCTGAAAAACACTCCAAATGATAAGACGTGTTACGGCTGGTTAATCTCGAAGAACCTGATCTACACAGTTAAATTCTGTAGGAATCCATCATTTCACATGTGATGCAAGTGGTTTCCACACATAGAAGTTAAGGAACATTGAGTAACACTCAACTTCAGTTTCTCCCAATGCGTTTCAATGGGGAAAACAAGTGAATTTGAGATGTTGATGTGTACCTTGAGTAACACTTAGGAAACCATCCAAACAGTTCTTACCCATTAGGGAACTATGTATTACATCATTTAGAACAGTTTTACATCAGTATTTTCACGGGGCACGAGTTATAGTTGAATGTAACATGAGTTCACAATGGCGCGTTTCAAGAGCTGAAAAACACTCCAAATGATAAGACGTGTTACGGCTGGTTAATGTAGTAGAATCTGATCTACACAGTTAAATTCTGTTAGAATCCATCATTTCACATGTAATGCAAGTGGTTTCCACACATAGAAGTTAAGGAACATTGAGTAACACTCACTTCAGTTTCGCCCAATGCGTTTCAATGGTGAAAACAAGTGAATTTGAGATGTTGATGTTTACCATGAGTAACACTTAGGAAACCATCCAAACATTTCTTACCCATTAGAGAACTATGTATTACATCATTTAGAACAGTTTTACATCAGTATTTTCACGGGGCACTGAGTTATCATTGAATGTAACTTGAATTCACAATGGCTTATTTCAAAGCTGAAAAACACTCCAAATGATAAGACGTGTTACGGCTGGTTAATCTCGAAGAACCTGATCTACACAGTTAAATTCTGTTAGAATCCATCATTTCACATGTGAAACAAGTGGTTTCCACACATAGAAGTTAAGGAACATTGAGTAACACTCAACTTCAGTTTCTCCCAATGCGTATCAATGGGGAAAACAAGTGAATTTGAGATGTTGTTGAGTACCTTGAGTAACACTTAGGAAACCATCCAAACAGTTCTTACCCATTAGGGAACTATGTATTACATCATTTAGAACAGTTTTACATCAGTATTTTCACGGGGCACAGAGTTATAGTTGAATGTAACATGAATTCACAATGGAGCGTTTCAAGAGCTGAAAAACACTCCAATGATAAGAAATGTTACGGCTGGTTAATCTAGTAGAATCTAATATACACAGTTAAAATTTGATTGAATCCATCATTTAACATGTGAAACAAGTGGTTTCCACACATTGAAGTTAAGGAACATTGAGTAACACTCAACTTCAGTTTCGCCCAATGCGTTTCAATGGTGAAAACAAGTGAATTTGAGATGTTGATGTTTACCTTGAGTAACACTTAGGAAACCATCCAAACATTTCTTACCCATTAGAGAACTATGTATTACATCATTTAGAACAGTTTTACATCAGTATTTTCACGGGGCACTGAGTTATCATTGAATGTAACTTGAATTCACAATGGCTTGTTTCAAAGCTGAAAAACACTCTAAATGATAAGACGTGTTACGGCTGGTTAATCTCGAAGAACCTGATCTACACAGTTAAATTCTGTAGGAATCCATCAATTCACATGTGATGCAAGTGGTTTCCATACATAGAAGTTAAGGAACATTGAGTAACACTCAACTTCAGTTTCTCCCAATGCGTATCAATGGGGAAAACAAGTGAATTTGAGATGTTGTTGAGTACCTTGAGTAACACTTAGGAAACCATCCAAACAGTTCTTACCCATTAGGGAACTATGTATTACATCATTTAGAACAGTTTTCCATCAGTATTTTCACGGGGCACAGAGTTATAGTTGAATGTAACATGAATTCACAATGGAGCATTTCAAGAGCTGAAAAACACTCCAAATGATAAGAAGTGTTACGGCTGGTTAATCTAGTAGAATCTAATATACACAGTTAAAATTTGATTGAATCCATCGTTTAACATGTGATACAAGTGGTTTCCACACATAGAAGTTAAGGAACATTGAGTATCACTCAACTTCAGTTTCGCCCAATGCGTTTCAATGGGGAAAAAAGTGAATTTGAGATGTTGATGTGTACCTTGAGTAACACTTAGGAAACCATCCAAACAGTTCTTACCCATTAGGGAACTATGTATTACATCATTTAGAACAGTTTTACATCAGTATTTTCACGGGGCACAAAGTTATAGTTGAATGTAACATGAATTCACAATGGCTCGTTTCATTAGCTGAAAAACACTGCCAATGATAAGACGTGTTACGGCTGGTTAATGTAGTAGAATCTGATCTACACAGTTAAATTCTGTTAGAATCCATCATTTCACATGTGATACAAGTGGTTTCCACACATAGAAGTTAAGGAACATTGAGTAACACTCATCTTCAGTTTCTCCAATTGCTTTTCAATGGGGAAAACAAGTGAATTTGAGATGTTGATGTGTACCTTGAGTAACACTTAGGACACCATCCAAACTGTACTTACCCATTAGGGAACTATGTATTACATCATTTAGAACAGTTTTACATCAGTATTTTCACGGAGCACTGAGTTATAGTTGAATGTAACATGAATTCACAATGGCGCGTTTCAAGAGCTGAAAAACACTCCAAATGATAAGACGTGTTACGGCTGGTTAATGTAGTAGAATCTCATCTACACAGTCAAATTCTGTTCGAATCCATCATTTCACATGTAATGCAAGTGGTTTCCACACATAGAAGTTAAGGAACATTGAGTAACACTCAACTTCAGTTTTCCCCAATGCGTTTCAATGGTGAAAACATGTGAATTTGAGATGTTGATGTTTACCTTGAGTAACACTTAGGAAACCATCCAAACATTTCTTACCCATTTGAGAACTATGTATTACATCATTTAGAACAGTTTTACATCAGTATTTTCACGGGGCACTGAGTTATCATTGAATGTAACTTGAATTCACAATGGCTTGTTTCAAAGCTGAAAAACACTCCAAATGATAAGACGTGTTACGGCTGGTTAATCTCGAAGAACCTGATCTACACAGTTAAATTCTGTAGGAATCCAGCATTTCACATGTGATGCAAGTGGTTTCCATACATAGAAGTTAAGGAACATTGAGTAACACTCAACTTCAGTTTCGCCCAATATTTTCAATGGGGAAAACAAGTGAATTTGAGATGTTGATGTGTACCTTGAGTAACACTTAGGAAACCATCCAAACAGTTCTTACCCATTAGGGAACTATGTATTACATCATTTAGAACAGTTTTACATCAGTATTTTCACGGGGCACAAAGTTATAGTTGAATGTAACATGAATTCACAATGGCTCGTTTCATTAGCTGAAAAACACTCCAAATGATAAGACGTGTTACGGCTGGTTAATGTAGTAGAATATGATCTACACAGTTAAATTCTGTTAGAATCCATCATTTCACATGTGATACAAGTGGTTTCCACACATAGAAGTTAAGGAACATTGAGTTACACTCAACTTCAGTTTCTCCAAATGCGTTTCAATGGGGAAAACAAGTGAATTTGAGATGTTGATGTGTACCTTGAGTAACACTTAGGAAACCATCCAAACAGTTCTTACCCATTAGGGAACTATGTATTACATCATTTAGAACAGTTATACATCAGTATTTTCACGGGGCACAGAGTTATAGTTGAATGTAACATAAATTCACAATGGAGCATTTCAAGAGCTGAAAAACACTCCAAATGATAAGAAGTGTTACGGCTGGTTAATCTAGTAGAATCTAATATACACAGTTAAAATTTGATTGAATCCATCGTTTAACATGTGATACAAGTGGTTTCCACACATAGAAGTTAAGGAACATTGAGTATCACTCAACTTCAGTTTCGCCCAATGCGTTTCAATGGGGAAAACAAGTGAATTTGAGATGTTGATGTGTACCTTGAGTAACACTTAGGAAACCATCCAAACAGTTCTTACCCATTAGGGAACTATGTATTACATCATTTAGAACAGTTTTACATCAGTATTTTCACGGGGCACAAAGTTATAGTTGAATGTAACATGAATTCACAATGGCTCGTTTCATTAGCTGAAAAACACTGCCAATGATAAGACGTGTTACGGCTGGTTAATGTAGTAGAATCTGATCTACACAGTTAAATTCTGTTAGAATCCATCATTTCACATGTGATACAAGTGGTTTCCACACATACAAGTTAAGGAACATTGAGTTACACTCAACTTCAGTTTCTCCAAATGCGTTTCAATGGGGAAAACAAGTGAATTTGAGATGTTGATGTGTACCTTGAGTAACACTTAGGACACCATCCAAACTGTACTTACCCATTAGGGAACTATGTATTACATCATTTAGAACAGTTTTACATCAGTATTTTCACGGAGCACTGAGTTATAGTTGAATGTAACATGAATTCACAATGGCGCGTTTCAAGAGCTGAAAAACACTCCAAATGATAAGACGTGTTACGGCTGGTTAATGTAGTAGAATCTCATCTACACAGTCAAATTCTGTTCGAATCCATCATTTCACATGTAATGCAAGTGGTTTCCACACATAGAAGTTAAGGAACATTGAGTAACACTCAACTTCAGTTTCTCCCAATGCGTTTCAATGGTGAAAACAAGTGAATTTGAGATGTTGATGTTTACCTTGAGTAACACTTAGGAAACCATCCAAACATTTCTTACCCATTAGAGAACTATGTATTACATCATTTAGAACAGTTTTACATCAGCATTTTCACGGGGCACTGAGTTATAATTGAATGTAACTTGAATTCACAATGGCTTGTTTCAAAGCTGAAAAACACTCCAAATGATAAGACGTGTTACGGCTGGTTAATCTCGAAGAACCTGATCTACACAGTTAAATTCTGTAGGAATCCATCATTTCACATGTGATGCAAGTGGTTTCCATACATAGAAGTTAAGGAACATTGAGTAACACTCAATTTCAGTTTCTCCTAATGCGTATCAATGGGGAAAACAAGTGAATTTGAGATGTTGTTGTGTACCTTGAGTAACACTTAGGAAACCATCCAAACAGTTCTTACCCATTAGGGAACTATGTATTACATCATTTAGAACAGTTTTACATCAGTATTTTCACGGGGCACAGAGTTATAGTTGAATGTAACATGAATTCACAATGGAGAATTTCAAGAGCTGAAAAACACTCCAAATGATAAGAAGTGTTACGGCTGGTTAATCTAGTAGAATCTAATATACACAGTTAAAATTTGATTGAATCCATCATTTAACATGTGATACAAGTGGTTTCCACACATAGAAGTTAAAGAACATTGAGTAACACTCAACTTCAGTTTCGCCCATGCGTTTCAATGGGGAAAACAAGTGAATTTGAGATGTTGATGTGTACCTTGAGTAACACTTAGGAAACCGTCCAAACAGTTCTTACCCATTAGGGAACTATGTATTACAGTAATCCCTCCTCCATCGCGGGGGTTGCGTTCCAGAGCCTCCCACGAGATAAGAAAATCCGCGAAGTAGAAACCATTTCTTTATATGGTTATTTCTATATTGTCATACTTGGGTCACAGATTTGTGCAGAAACACAGGAGTTTGTAGAGAGACAGGAACGTTATTCAAACACTGCAAACAAACATTTGTCTCTTTTTCAAAAGTTTAAACTGTGCTCCATGACAAGACAGAGATGACAGTTCAGTCTCACAATTAAAAGAATGCAAACATATCTTCCTCTTCAAAGGAGCAAACAAATCAATAGGGCAGTTTGGCTTTTAAGTATTCGAAGCACCGCGGCACAAAGCTGTTGAAGGTGGCAGCTCACACCCCCTCCGTCAGGAGCAGAGAGAGAGAGAGAGAGAGACAGATAAAAAAAATCAATACGTGCCCTTCGAGCTTTTAAGTATGTGAAGCACCGTGCAGCATGTCGCTTCACGAAGCAGCTGCACAGAAGGTAGCCAACATGAAGATAATCATTCAGCATTTTTAGACGAGCGTCCATATTGCCTAGGTGTGCGAACAGCCCCCCTGCTCACACCCCCTACGTCAGGATCAGAGAAAGTCAGCGCAAGAGAGACAGAGAAAAGTAAGTTGGGTAGCTTCTCAGCCATCTGCCAATAGTGTCCCTTGTATGAAATCAACTGGGCAAACCAACTGAGGAAGCATGTACCAGAAATTAAAAGACCCATTGTCCGCAGAAATCCGCGAACCAGCAAAAAAATCTGCGATATATATATAAATATGCTCACATAAAAAATCCGCGATAGAGTGAAGCCGCGAAAGGCGAAGCGTGATATAGCGAGGGATCACTGTACATCATTTAGAACAGTTTTACCTCAGTATTTTCACGGGGCACTGAGTTATAGTTGAATGTAACATGAATTCACAATGGTGCGTTTCAAGAGCTGAAAAACACTCCAAATTATAAGACGTGTTACGGCTGGTTAATGTAGTATAATCTGATCAACACAGTTAAATTCTGTTAGAATCCATCATTTCACATGTGATACAAGTGGTTTCCACAAATAGAAGTTAAGGAACATTGAGTAACACTCAACTTCATTTTCTCCCACTGCGCTTCAGGGGGGAAAACAAGTGAATTTGAGATGTTGATGTGTACCTTGAGTAACACTTAGGAAACCATCCAAACAGTTCTTACCCATTAGAGAACTATGTATTACATCATTTAGAACAGTTTTACATCAGTATTTTCACGGGGCACTGAGTTATCATTGAATGTAACTTGAATTCACAATGGCTTGTTTCAAAGCTGAAAAACACTCCAAATGATAAGACGTGTTACGGCTGGTTAATCACGAAGAACCTGATCTACACAGTTAAATTCTGTAGGAATCCATCAATTCACATGTGATGCAAGTGGTTTCCATACATAGAAGTTAAGGAACATTGAGTAACACTCAACTTCAGTTTCTCCCAATGCGTATCAATGGGGAAAACAAGTGAATTTGAGATGTTGTTGAGTACCTTGAGTAACACTTAGGAAACCATCCAAACAGTTCTTACCCATTAGGGAACTATGTATTACATCATTTAGAACAGTTTTACATCAGTATTTTCACGGGGCACAAAGTTATAGTTGAATGTAACATGAATTCACAATGGCTCGTTTCATTAGCTGAAAAACACTCCAAATGATAAGACGTGTTACGGCTGGTTAATGTAGTAGAATATGATCTACACAGTTAAATTCTGTTAGAATCCATCATTTCACATGTGATACAAGTGGTTTCCACACATAGAAGTTAAGGAACATTGAGTTACACTCAACTTCAGTTTCTCCAAATGCGTTTCAATGGGGAAAACAAGTGAATTTGAGATGTTGATGTGTACCTTGAGTAACACTTAGGAAACCATCCAAACAGTACTTACCCATTAGGGAACTATGTATTACATCATTTAGAAGAGTTTTACATCAGTATTTTCACGGAGCACTGAGTTATACTTGAATTTAACATGAGTTCACAATGGCGCGTTTCAAGAGCTGAAAAACACTCCAAATGATAAGACGTGTTACGGCTGGTTAATGAAGTAGGATCTGATCTACACAGTTAAATTCTGTTCGAATCCATCATTTCACATGTAATGCAAGTGGTTTCCACACATAGAAGTTAAGGAACATTGAGTAACTCTTAACTTCAGTTTCGCCCAAAGTGTTTCAATGGTGAAAACAAGTGAATTTGAGATGTTGATGTTTACCTTGAGGAACACTTAGGAAACCATCCAAACATTTCTTACCCATTAGAGAACTATGTATTACATCATTTAGAACAGTTTTACATCAGTATTTTCACGGGGCACTGAGTTATCATTGAATGTAACTTGAATTCACAATGGCTTGTTTCAAAGCTGAAAAACACTCCAAATGATAAGACGTGTTACCGCTGGTTAATCTCGAAGAACCTGATCTACACAGTTAAATTCTGTAGGAATCCATCAATTCACATGTGATGCAAGTGGTTTCCATACATAGAAGTTAAGGAACATTGAGTAACACTCAACTTCAGTTTCTCCCTATGCGTATCAATGGGGAAAACAAGTGAATTTGAGATGTTGTTGTGTACCTTGAGTAACACTTAGGAAACCATCCAAACAGTTCTTACCCATTAGGGAACTATGTATTACATCATTTAGAACAGTTTTACATCAGTATTTTCACGGGGCACAGAGTTATAGTTGAATGTAACATGAATTCACAATGGAGCATTTCAAGAGCTGAAAAACACTCCAAATGATAAGAAGTGTTACGGGTGGTTAATCTAGTAGAATCTAATATACACAGTTAAAATTTGATTGAATCCATCGTTTAACATGTGATACAAGTGGTTTCCACACATAGAAGTTAACGAACATTGAGTAACACTCAACTTCAGTTTCGCCCAATGCGTTTCAATGGGGAAAACAAGTGAATTTGAGATGTTGATGTGTACCTTGAGTAACACTTAGGAAACCATCCAAACAGTTCTTACCCATTAGGGAACTATGTATTACATCATTTAGAACAGTTTTACATCAGTATTTTCACGGGGCACAAAGTTATAGTTGAATGTAACATGAATTCACAATGGCTCGTTTCATTAGCTGAAAAACACTGCCAATGATAAGACGTGTTACGGCTGGTTAATGTAGTAGAATCTGATCTACACAGTTAAATTCTGTTAGAATCCATCATTTCACATGTGATACAAGTGGTTTCCACACATAGAAGTTAAGGAACATTGAGTAACACTCATCTTCAGTTTCTCCAATTGTTTTTCAATGGGGAAAACAAGTGAATTTGAGATGTTGATGTGTACCTTGAGTAACACTTAGGACACCATCCAAACTGTACTTACCCATTAGGGAACTATGTATTACATCATTTAGAACAGTTTTACATCAGTATGTTCACGGAGCACTGAGTTATAGTTGAATGTAACATGAATTCACAATGGCGCGTTTCAAGAGCTGAAAAACACTCCAAATGATAAGACGTGTTACGGCTGGTTAATGTAGTAGAATTTCATCTACACAGTCAAATTCTGTTCGAATCCATCATTTCACATGTAATGCAAGTGGTTTCCACACATAGAAGTTAAGGAACATTGAGTAACACTCAACTTCAGTTTCTCCCAATGCGTTTCAATGGTGAAAACAAGTGAATTTGAGATGTTGATGTTTACCTTGAGTAACACTTAGGAAACCATCCAAACATTTCTTACCCATTAGAGAACTATGTATTACATCATTTAGAACAGTTTTACATCAGTTTTTTCACGGGGCACTGAGTTATCATTGAATGTAACTTGAATTCACAATGGCTTGTTTCAAAGCTGAAAAACACTCCAAATGATAAGACGTGTTACGGCTGGTTAATCTCGAAGAACCTGATCTACACAGTTAAATTCTGTAGGAATTCATCATTTCACATGTGATGCAAGTGGTTTCCATACATAGAAGTTAAGGAACATTGAGTAACACTCAATTTCAGTTTCTCCCAATGCGTATCAATGGGGAAAACAAGTGAATTTGAGATGTTGTTGTGTACCTTGAGTAACACTTAGGAAACCATCCAAACAGTTCTTACCCATTAGGGAACTATGTATTACATCATTTAGAACAGTTTTACATCAGTATTTTCACGGGGCACAGAGTTATAGTTGAATGTAACATGAATTCACAATGGAGCATTTCAAGAGCTGAAAAACACTCCAAATGATAAGAAGTGTTACGGCTGGTTAATCTAGTAGAATCTAATATACACAGTTAAAATTTGATTGAATCCATCATTTAACATGTGATACAAGTGGTTTCCACACATAGAAGTTAAGGAACATTGAGTAACACTCAACTTCAGTTTCGCCCAATGCGTTTCAATGGGGAAAACAAGTGAATTTGAGATGTTGATGTGTACCTTGAGTAACACTTAGGAAACCGTCCAAACAGTTCTTACCCATTAGGGAACTATGTATTACAGTAATCCCTCCTCCATCGCGGGGGTTGCGTTCCAGAGCCTCCCACGAGATAAGAAAATCCGCGAAGTAGAAACCATTTGTTTATATGGTTATTTCTATATTGTCATACTTGGGTCACAGATTTGTGCAGAAACACAGGAGTTTGTAGAGAGACAGGATCGTTATTCAAACACTGCAAACAAACATTTGTCTCTTTTTCAAAAGTTTAAACTGTGCTCCATGACAAGACAGAGATGACAGTTCAGTCTCACAATTAAAAGAATGCAAACATATCTTCCTCTTCAAAGGAGCAAACAAATCAATAGGGCTGTTTGGCTTTTAAGTATTCGAAGCACCGCGGCACAAAGCTGTTGAAGGTGGCAGCTCACACCCCCTCCGTCAGGAGCAGAGAGAGAGAGAGAGAGAGACAGATAAAAAAAATCAATACGTGCCCTTCGAGCTTTTAAGTATGTGAAGCACCTTGCAGCATGTCGCTTCACGAAGCAGCTGCACAGAAGGTAGCCAACATGAAGATAATCATTCAGCATTTTTAGACGAGCGTCCATATTGCCTAGGTGTGCGAACAGCCCCCCTGCTCACACCCCCTACGTCAGGATCAGAGAAAGTCAGCGCAAGAGAGACAGAGAAAAGTAAGTTGGGTAGCTTCTCAGCCATCTGCCAATAGTGTCCCTTGTATGAAATCAACTGGTCAAACCAACTGAGGAAGCATGTACCAGAAATTAAAAGACCCATTGTCCGCAGAAATCCGCGAACCAGCAAAAAAATCTGCGATATATATTTAAATATGCTCACATAAAAAATCCGCGATAGAGTGAAGCCGCGAAAGGCGAAGCGTGATATAGCGAGGGATCACTGTACATCATTTAGAACAGTTTTACCTCAGTATTTTCACGGGGCACTGAGTTATAGTTGAATGTAACATGAATTCACAATGGCGCGTTTCAAGAGCTGAAAAACACTCCAAATTATAAGACGTGTTACGGCTGGTTAATGTAGTATAATCTGATCAACACAGTTAAATTCTGTTAGAATCCATCATTTCACATGTGATACAAGTGGTTTCCACAAATAGAAGTTAAGGAACATTGAGTAACACTCAACTTCATTTTCGCCCACTGCGCTTCAGTGGGGAAAACAAGTGAATTTGAGATGTTGATGTGTACCTTGAGTAACACTTAGGAAACCATCCAAACAGTTCTTACCCATTAGGGAACTATGTATTACATTATTTAGAACAGTTTTACATCAGCATTTTCACGGTGCACTGAGTTATAGTTGAATGTAACATGAATTCACAATGGCGCGTTTCAAGAGCTCAAAAACACTCCAAATGATAAGACGTGTTACGGCTTGTTAATGTAGTTGAATCTGATCTACACAGTGAAATTCTGTTAGAATCCATCATTTCACATGTGATACAAGTTGTTTCCACAAATAGAAGTTAAGGAACATTGAGTAACACTCAACTTCACTTCTATGTGTGGAAACCACTTGTATCACATGTGTAATGATGGATTCTAACAGAATTTAACTGTGTAGATCAGATTCTACTAGCTCAACCAGCCGTAACACTTCTTATCATTTGGAGTGTTTTTCAGCTCTTTAAACACGCTATTGTGAATTTAAGTAACATTCAACTATAACTCAGTGCCCCATAAAAATACTGATGTAAACCTTTTCTAAACGATGTAATACATTGTTCCCTAATGGGTAAAAACTGTTTGTATGATTTCCTAAGTGTTACTGAAGGTACACACAAACATCTCAAATTCACTTTTTTTCCACATTGAAGCGCATTCTGCGAAACTGAAGTTGCGTGTTACTCAATGTTCATTAACTTCTATGTGTGGAAACCACTGGTTTCACATGTGAAATGTTGGTTACTAATAGAATTCTACTGTGTAGATCAGAATCTACTAGATTTATCAGCCGTAAAACACTTCTTATCATTAGTAGTGTTTTTCAGCTCTTGAAACGAGCTATTGTGAATTCAAGTTACATTCAACTATAACTCAGTGCCCCCGTGAAAATACTGATGTAAAACTGTACTTAACGATGTAATACATAGTTCCCTAATGGGTAAGAACTGTTTGGATGGCTTCCTAAGTGTTACTGAAGGTGCACATCAGCATCTCAAATTCACTTGTTTTCCCCATTGAAACGCATTGGGCAAAGCTGAAGTTGACAGTTACTCAATGTTCCTTAACTTCTATGTGTGGAAACTAATTGTATCACATGTGAAATGTTGGATTCAAACAGAATTCTACTGTGTAGATCAGATTCTACTAGATTTACCAGCCGTAACAGTGCTTATCATTAGGAGTGTTTTTCAACTCTTGAAACACGCTATTTTGAATTCAAATTACATTCAACTATAACTCAGTGCCCCGTGAAAATGCTGATGTAGAACTGTTCTAAACGATGTAATACATAGTTCCCTAATGGGTAAGAACTGTTTGGATGGCTTCCTAAGTGTTACTGAAGGTGCACATCAGCATCTCAAATTCACTTGTTTTCCCCATTGAAACGCATTGGGCAAAGCTGAAGTTGACAGTTACTCAATGTTCCTTAACTTCTATGTGTGGAAACTAATTGTATCACATGTGAAATGTTGGATTCAAACAGAATTCTACTGTGTAGATCAGATTCTACTAGATTTACCAGCCGTAACAGTGCTTATCATTAGGAGTGTTTTTCAACTCTTGAAACACGCTATTTTGAATTCAAATTACATTCAACTATAACTCAGTGCCCCGTGAAAATGCTGATGTAGAACTGTTCTAAACGATGTAATACATAGTTCCCTAATGGGTAAGAACTGTTTGGATGGCTTCCTAAGTGTTACTGAAGGTGCACATCAGCATCTCAAATTCACTTGTTTTCCCCATTGAAACGCATTGGGCAAAGCTGAAGTTGACAGTTACTCAATGTTCCTTAACTTCTATGTGTGGAAACTAATTGTATCACATGTGAAATGTTGGTTTCAAACAGAATTCTACTGTGTAGATCAGATTCTACTAGATTTACCAGCCGTAACAGTGCTTATCATTAGGAGTGTTTTTCAACTCTTGAAACACGCTATTTTGAATTCAAATTACATTCAACTATAACTCAGTGCCCCGTGAAAATGCTGATGTAGAACTGTTCTAAACGATGTAATACATAGTTCCCTAATGGGTAAGAACTGTTTGGATGGTTTCCTAAGTGTTATTCAAGGTACACATAAACATTCCCAATTTCACTTGTTTTCCCCTTTGAAACGCATTGGGCGAAACTGAAGTTGAGTGTTACTCAATGTTATTAGCAAATTGTTAAAGTTGTTTCCAGAGTTGTAATTTGTTTATGGATTTCTCCGCGGCCCCCTCTGTAAACATAATAATTACATATTCAAGACTTTAGCAATTAATGTAACTGTTTGGTACCCAGTATAGAAAAGTATATTCTTAAAGTTGATGATTTGCATATATTGAAAGATAATCATGAGCATATATGAAAATAAAATTATATGTTAGAGTACGTTAGTATAGTTAGTGTTAAATCACAAAAAGACTTGTGCCTGTTTATTTTTTTATTTTTCTTAGCAAGCTGGAAACCACCAATATTTCCTGAGTCACGGTCAGTTTTATAGAGATTGACAGGCAAACTCTAACCAGAGGACCCCCACCCCCCAAAATAATATCTCTCTCTCCAGGTGGTGAATGTGAACTGAGAACTAGAGACCTTGGTGGCAAAAACTCGGCAGGTTCAAGGTGGTGAGAGGGCCTGTCAGGTGGCCATGATGGATAAGACACAGTGCTGTGCTCATTAGGCTGCTCAATGTTGGTGTTACTATTTGGAGGCAAGACCTAAGGCAATGGGAAATTGGAGTTGGATAGTGAGTGAGGTAAGCTTTTCATAAGGACTATAATAAATGAAAGAGAACTGAGTTGCTAATTGTTCAGTTCATCTGACCTGAGACTGTGCAATGAAAAGAACAAAAATGTTTGCATTTTTCTTTTCACTTAAACAGGTTATTATGAAAGGAAATGATATACATGAAGTGCACATGGGTTAAGAAATAATTTAATTTTCAGTGTTTATTTAAAACAATATCTTGATATTTTCCAATTGGTATTTACATATGCACTATACACATACAAAGGTTTTAATATTTGCAATAAGCCTACTAAAACCAGTACTTCTTGCTGAATGCAGGCACACTTGATATAAGATATAAGAAGGCAATAGACTTTGTATCAGAATTGCTTGCTATCTGAAATGAAGCAAATAAAACTGTTCATGCAGTGGCAAAAGTCCAATAAAGATTTTAATTATTTATACTAAAAATGTTTTACACATGCATCCACTAATCATGTAGAGATCACTGCTATCTTTTCCTAGATCTAAGGCCTTGGATTTACAATTCAGACTTAGAGTGAACTACGTATTTGTTCTGTTAATGAAATATAAAGATATCTGGCTTCTTCTGCTTTATCAGGAGGATCTAATTGAAGTTCAGTCATCAGTAGGCAGCACAGTTCAAATACTGTCTGATCACATGGGTATTGTCTTGTCTGGCATTCCTCTTCACAAACCTCAATTTCCTGTATACTGCAAGGACAGAAATTGTCTTCAGCACCATAGAGATGTGGAACAGTATATATGATAAAAGGTTTACCATGGGGGGAATTGCTGTTTCGCTGAGGTCTAATCCACCCATCCTTCTGCAGATACCAGCATAGGAGAGATATCCCCACCCACAATTACAGCAGCGCAAGTTAGCAGAGAGCTGAGGAAACTTCGTGCCAGCAAAGCAGCGGGTCCAGATGGAGAATCGCCACGACTGCTGAAGGTCTGTACGCTGGAGCTGGGGAGTCCTCTACAGCGCATCTTCAACCTGAGCCTGGAACAGGGGAGAGTCCTGAGGCTTTGGAAAACATCTTGTATCACCCCAGTCCCAAAGGTATCACGTCCTAGTGAGCTTAATGACTTCCGGCCTGTCGCTCTGACGTCACATGTGATGAAGACCATGGAGAGGCTGCTGCTTCACCACTTGAGGCCACAGGTCCAACACGCCCTCGACCCTCTGCAGTTCGCATACCAGGAGAAGGTGGGAGTGGAGGATGCCATCATCTATATGCTACACCGATCCCTCTCCCACTTGAACAGAGGCAGTGGTGCTATAAGAAATATGTTTCTGGACTTCTCTAGCACCTTCAACACCATTCAACCTCTGCTCCTTAGGGACAAGCTGACAGAGATGGGAGTAGATTCATACGTGGTGGCATGGATCGTGGACTATCTTACAAACAGACCTCAGTATGTGCGTCTCGGGAATTGCAGGTCTGAAATTGTGGTCAGCAACACAGGAGCACCGCAGGGGACTGTACTTTCTCCGCTCCTATTCAGCCTATATACATCAGACTTCCAATACATCAGTGACTGCTGTCACTGTTCTGCTCCACTGACAGACTGAGGAGATCGTTCCTCCCCCAAACTATTCGACTCTTCAATTCCACCCGGGGGGTAAACGTTAACATTATTCAAAGTTATTGTCTGTTTTTACCTACATTTTTATTACTCTTTAATTTAATATTGTTTTTGTATCAGTATGCTGCTGCTGAAGTATGTGAATTTCCCCTTGGGATTAATAAAGTATCTATCTATCTATCTATCTATCTATCTATCTATCTATCTATCTATCTATCTATCTATCTATCTATCTATCTATCTATCTATCTATCTATCTATCTATCTATCTATCTATCTATCTATCTATCTATCTATCTATCTAATGCAATGCATGTTTCATAAGTGAGACACACAATTTAGTTCCTCCTAAAATAAATTATAAAAAAAATTGTCTAGTTAAACTTATACCTGATCAGTAGTCACTACTTAAACGTGCCATCTTAAATTATTTTTATGTTGATATTTTCTGGCAAGTGCTTCATTCACATCTTTGAGCAGTTTAGTTTTGTCATTCAACCGAGCAATTATATTTATGGATAGAAATAATGGTCCTTACAATAAGAGCACAGTTTAATAGAGGAGTACAGGCTCTGTAAACAATGACAAACATTTGCAAGTAGCTCAGTGTTTCTCAATATAAAAGAGTAAATTTTTATGAGTTGCACACTGACTCCCTTCAGGTTACATAAAACGACTATGATATAAAGTACAATTTTTAATATTCACATAAGTTGTTTAAATAAACGAACCTGTACCAGTTTCATGAAGCAAAACTGAAGAAGTGACTTGTCTAGAAAATCACCTGTGTGTTGGTCTTCTTTTTTCAGTTTCTGGAAAAGATTAATCCAGAATTGGATACACTCCTTTCTTACAAAACCCCAAAAGCTTTTTATTCTTTGGTTATGGTTACTTGAACCATACAGAAAACTTTGATTGTCTGCAAATTGATCAGTACCATTTCTTCTAATAAACTCTTGCATTTGCTTCACATAAATGTTTTCTGAACCTTGATCTGCTCAAACTCTTTTTGGACATCCAAGTTGTGTTTTTACAGCTTCAACAAAATTTCCAGCAATGCCACTTGGAGTACTGTTGGTGGAGAAACCTGAAGCCAGATAACATAACGAGAGAAGCCATCTACACACCCATTAATGCATATGCCGTAAGGCTTAAGTTTATCATAAGAGTCAAGGTGCCACATAAAATTAGGCCCTAGACTATAGTACCTTCGCCGCCTGAGTCGTCTGATTGTTCGATACTTTACACCAACTGGGTCAAATATTTCTAACAGCAGTCTAACTGTTTCACGTTTAACTACAAACCCTTGCTGAATACATTTTAAATGCATTAGCCTGTACCCAAGAAGCTGTCCAGAAGACTCAATTTCCTCTAGGATGTAACATGCTACGTCAATGTAATCTGAATAATGCTTCCTTCTATACAAATTATTAGTCTGCAAATATTTTTGGAGTGTTCAGAGACTTAAAATTATGCCATCATGACCTCAAAGGACTGCCAAAATTTCCTTTTGTTGCAGGCCTAATTGGAAATATAGTTGAACTAAGCTTCCAAGGTGTGCCATTTTCTTTTACTGGCAAACAGCAAATCCTATAATGAAATAAACAATAACTATGTCAAAAAACTGTATGCATAATAATATATACATAATTATGTAATACTTCACAGAAATCAGCTATCAAAATGTGTGAGATAAATCCAAATACTTACATGTAATATGGTAATTTTGGATTGCTCTAAAGGAATTTAAGAAAAAAATACATTGTCCCAATTTTAAATTAGAGTTGGATAATTTTGATAAGACTTTTGATTTTGTACAACATAGTGAACCTGCAGAAATGTTCAAAATAAAATGCAGTAGATGCAGTCATTTTCATAGCACACCAGTTTTTCTTTATTTCTTTAGAACCACACATCTTCTAAACACAGTTATTCAGAGTAATGTCATGGGAAAGCTGGAGTCTATACCAGTAAGCAGTAGGTGCAAGGCAGGAACAATCCCCAGAGAGGGTGTAAGTCCAGACCAATAATAGTGGTATTAAAAGTATTTTTTTAAAACTCCATCACAAATGGACCCTATTTCTTTAAGGTATTGTTTTCAGCAAGATGGAATTAAGGAAGCTTGAAAGAATAATTGTTGACACTTAAAATTTGCCAATAATCAATAATGTAAAGGACTAAAAACTGCATATCCACCAATTATATCTTCCGATAATGATGGAGAAAGTATCTGAAACATTAGATACCAGTAACAATGATCCACGTGAATCGTGCTCCTGCTACTGTTGAAAATCCTATCACTTTTATGAAGCTACTTAATAATATGTACTGGTAATATTAAACAAATGCCACATATATAACTATATATATATATATATATATATATATATATATATATATATATATATATATATATATTATATATATATATACTGCGGTGGGTTGGCACCTTGCCCGGGATTGGTCTGTGCCCTGTGTTGGCTGGGATTGGCTCCAGCAGACCCCCGTGACCCTGTGTTCGGATTCAGCGGGTTGGAAAATGGATGGATGGATATATATATATAGTTATATATATAGTTATATACATATATATATATATATATATATATATATATATATATATTGTAACAGATAGAGGCTTTGTCCACCTCTTGAACCCTCAGGTACCACTCTAAACACCAGGTAAAGGTATAACAACTATTTATTTTGTTGTTACGTGCACAAAGCACTCTCCACACCACACTACTCATATACTACAATTCTCTCAATACAAATAACCAATCCTCCTTGCCCAGACACTTCGCCCTTCTACCTCCCAGCTCAGCTCAGTGTCTGGGCTTTCCCACAGTCCTTTTATATCCCCTGACCTGGAAGTGGTTCCTGGCCAAACCCACAAGTCCTTATTCCCTCCGGGTCAGGGTAAACAGTCCTTTCTTCAGCCCGGGAGCACGTCGTTCCTTCATGTCACGTGATGATGACGCATCTCCCGGGTTATAGGGCACATAAGAGCCCGCTAGCCCCCCTAGAGCGACTCCCGGCGGCCCCCAAAGTATCCAGCTGGGCTGTGTATATAAACTACAAAGTCCATGAGGCCCTGCTGGAACTCGGGGCACGATCATGCTGTCCGGAGGGCTCCTCCTGGCAGCCTGGGGGTGAGGGCCGGAGTAAAATGACGGCAATCCACCACAATATATATATATATATATATATATATATATAGTTATATATATATATATACAGTATATATGTATATATATATATTTGCAGCTGGAGATCCACAAAGGGAGTAAATGAATCAAGTATCAAAAGTAGTTTTTTGTTCCTGAGCTTTCAACCCCTGTCAGGGGCCTTCATCAGAGGATAATGCTTACTTATTAGAATCAAAGGCAATATACAGTATAGTAAAAAATTACATGGGGTGGGGGCTAAGTCAGTGTGATCAGGAGGGGGGTATTGGGTGTACAGTTTATTTATTATGAACATGTTCTTCTTAAGTTGGATTTATGTTCAAGTGTCTTTTGATGGCGTTCTCATTTGATAGCCAAGATTCAGATAGCTCTCTGGCACTTTTAGTACTGGCTTTAAATTTTACTTGTACATTGTCCCAGTTAAAGGTATGTCCTGTTGATTTAGTATGCGTGTAGATCAGTGATCTTGAGTCCTTTCTTCTGACGGCGTTGCGATGTTCCTGTATACGTGTTGCGATTCTTTTTGAAGTTTGTCTTATGTATACCGCTGGGCAAGAATTGCATGGAATGCTATAAACTGCGTTTCCTGTTTCTGCTGTCGATTTCTTGTTTTTTGCTTATCACCACAAGGTGTCTGAAGGTGCAGCACGCATCCTGGCCAAGTCAGGCGTCAGAATAGCACACAAACCCACGAACAATCTGCGCAGGTCCTCTTTAATGCTAAAAATAAGAAATCACCATAATTAGCATAAGGTGTTTGAAGAGGCTGTGCTGAAAATTGCATCTTTTTAGACTGAGGAATCATACAGATGTAGATGAAGTGGTTGCTTTTTTTGAGAAGCGCAAAATGCCAGTGACGGAGAAATGCAGGGATATTGCTGGTTCATCTGCAAGCAATCCAAAGAGGGTACGTTGTAACACAAGATGTGGCAAGACAGTTGATCAAGTTGATTGACCCCGAAGGCATGGAGCTTAGGCGGGCATGATGGCTGAGAAGATGGCACTATCACACCCAAGGTCCAAATGCACTGTGGCATATGGACTCTTACGATAAACTGAAGCCATATGATATTGCAATTCACGGTTGCATTGATGGCTCCAGCCGCTATGTTTTGTGGTTGGAGGCGTATACCACTAATAATGACCCGAAAGTAGTTGCAGATTACTTTATCTCAACAGTTTTGCGGTTGAGAGGATGCCTGCAGCGACTACACGCAGATAGAGGCATGGAAAACGGACATCTGGAACAAATGCTTTTGTTTTTGCAAAGAAATCATGATGACAGGTTTGCAGGTGAAAGGAGTTTCATTTATAGCCGCAGCACTGCAAATCAGCGAACTGAATCGTGGTGGGGAATCTTGAGGAAGCAAAGTATGCAGTTTTGGATTAACTTGTTCCAAACCCTTCACGATGACGGATATTTCTTTGGTGATTTCTTGGATAAATGCCTAATGCAGTTCTGCTTCCTCAACCTCCATCCATCCATCCATCCTCTTCCGCTTATCCGAACTTCCTTCCTCAACCTTGTTGAGGTAATATTCTTAAATAAAAAAAAAAGAAGTGAAAATAAATAGGCCTAAATATAAACACAATCGTATGTGAGCGTACATAATTTATTGTATTCCAAAATGTATTTTGTACCTTATTTCTTTATATTTGTAATTATTTCTTCATTTATGTATTTCAGTGAAACCACATGTAACACAAAATTCATGAAGAAAAAAAAAAAAAGCAACAAATTTGTACATCATGACACATTTAAGTATTTATGCTGTCCCATTACTGTATTGTGTTTTTATTTATTTGTTGTTACAATTCACAATACATTTACTTATTTATTTATTTAGGTAGTTAGTTAGTTACTTAGTTATTTTATTTTGTCTGAAATATTCCTTCTTAGCCTGCAACCATGTTGTCATTCATCTGTGTTGGTTGAACCATATACAGTAATATGTTCATTTATAACATAATGGGCTGGTTTCAAGGATTTGGATTAAGCATAGCATGGTCTCTTTGCAATGCAAAGCAGTTTTTTTTTGTTTTTTTTTAGACTTAATCTAGGTTCAACAATCCAGAGTATGTCAACAACAAGTCAGTGTTGTCTTGTTTATGAGTAAAACATTGAACTGTTACTTATTTATTTTGTGCAGTCTGAACTCAATGAGTTTGAAAAAACATGGAATTTTCACAAGATCAGACCTAGGGCAGGCCATGGTGTCATTGGAGGTCAACCTGTTTTGATGCACAGTGTTCCTGAGATGTATGGCACGGAGGACAAACTCATGGAAGTGGACATGGAGGAGCTGGTTTTGTGTAAGGGGGAGTGCACACCAAAAAGCCAGTACCCCTGTGATGAGACAGTTTTTGAACTCTGCTGTCTTCTGATGGAGGAAAATGGTTGGAATGCTCCTACAGATGCCTTTTCTGCTGCTAGACTGTACAACTTGTTGAGAAATAAAATATTGAATGAGATATATGACTCATAACACTCTAGTACATGTACATGTGCTGACATAAAATTATTAGATAAGATGATCTTGCTAATGACATGCATATGGACACTGCAAAGGAAAATTTACTGTATAAATCTGTAAAGTGCTTGAAACTATGCCTGCCTTTTTAACATGAATAATTTTTTATCCAGCACATTACTATATAGACTGCCATCTGACATGTTAGCTTTTTATGTTGTTCTCTGATAATGATTTACATATAAGAAGTCCTGTTTAATGAATCAGATATTTGCTAAAGATTTTCAATCTATTTAACTGTTTTGGGACCTTTAGATAATGTTAAGCTATAAGAATGTTTAAAGATCATACCTTTTATCTGTATTCTTATTGGTGTAATTGAAATACTCCCTTGACTGTAGTTATGTAAATGAACCTAATTACAATACAATACAATACAGTTTATTTTTGTATAGCCCAAAATCACACAGGAAGTGCCACAATGCCTCTTGACAGCCCCCCAGCCTTGACTCTCTAAGAAGACAAGGAAAAACTCCCAAAAAAACCTAGTAGGGAAAAACGGAAGAAACCTTGGGAAATTCATAAAAGATGCTGCACTATTCAGATATACTAGTCTGTCATGATGTATTAAACAAGAGCACGTGGCAGCACCATCAGCCTGATGTTTTAAAGGACATCCATCTTGACTAACAACTATTCAACTATTGAATTTCCCATTGGGATTAAAAAAGTATCTATCTATCTATCTATCTATCTATCTATCTATCTATCTATCTATCTATCTATCTATCTATCTATCTATCTATCTATCTATCTATCTATCTATCTATCTATCTATCTATCTATCTATCTATCTATCTATCTTTATTTACCAAATTTTTCTCTAATAGACACATAATTTCATTTTGTGCACACATACACTGGGCACTAGTTAAGGCTTAAGGTTTTTAATGCACAAGTTCATATTAACATTACCCTTACTAATGACACTGAATGCTTCCACCACTTTCAACACCTAGAGAATTAGTTATTTTATGGTAATGTTTACAATGAAATGAGAAATAGTTGACTGTACTACAGTATGTTTGGCAAATAAAAAAGTATTTATTCCCGTTCAGGTAATATACAATCAGAAATACAAACTCTTCACGAACATTGAATATAAATTATAAAACAGTATTAGCCTTTGAACAGTCAGTCTTTTCTTATAACAGCATCACAAATTCCACAAGGCAATGAATGCAGTATAGTTCTACAGTATAAGCTGAGCAATAAAGTAAAATTAACAGACATACTCTGCACTGTGCCTAGTTCAGAGTATTCAGTATATTTCAAAACTTTTATCAAAAGATTTAGAACATAGTGTGAATGTTTATTTCACAAACTTGGATTACAGAGTCACAGAGTATTAAATGTTATTGATGCTGAGCATTCATATAAAAATGAAAAAGTAACACTTATAATTGTGCAATATATGTTTGGCATGTTTTAGCAGGATAATTGCTCTTTAATTACTGAAAAGTCAATAAAACAATGTAAACTTTAATAAAGGTGAACAATGAGGAAGGGTCACGCAGCCACCCAAGTAGTATGTGGATGTTTTAGTATACAGCACTGAACATTTTCAAAACTTTACAAAAAGTCAAAAGTTTGACAAAAGTGTAATAACAGAATAGATGAAGAGTATCCACTTAGTTTACACAATGACCATTTCTTACGTTGGTATAAAGCACTCTGAGTAATTTTAATCGTTATCTTCTAGCTGAAGGATCACCCCACATGTACAACATACTCAGTATAGGGAAAACACATATAAACACAACAGTAGCATTATCTGCCAAATTCAGATCTGAACCTCTGCAAAACAAGTATTTTTTTATATTATTTCTTGGTGTAGCTTCTGAACGTATGCTCAGTCTCATTTTGTTTTGTTGTTATATTCTGTCTAGTAATTTTAATAACCAAGACTTATATTTTTGGCATTCTTTTGACTTAAATCTATATATATTTCGGTTGTCCAGTCCTAATTCAGTTCTGCGCAAGTTCCTTATGTGCAAACTCTATTCAAACTACTTGATTGGCAAAGGTTTTACCACGGAATAATTGGGTGTCTGGTGTCTACATAATGTCCATCACCCAAATGTTACTCTCTATGACATCATTGAATTCAGCACAAAAGTCTGGAAAATTGTCATAATTGTCAGATAGCTGCACCACATGTGTGTCCTATTGGCCGCCTTGTAAAAGAAGACATAGGCACAAAAGCAAGAGTGATGTTTTCTGACACAATCAAATCTGACCCTGTATAAAACTTCAAAAACATAGAAAGTTTTACTTCGTCTACTTCTCTGATATACCTTCTAAGATGATGCTCAACCTCTTTCTGTTTTGGTGTCATATCCACTAGGAATTTCAATATATTTTACACTTTTTTGGATGTTGGTTTAAGATCTGTATACATTTTGGTCAACTGGTCATAATTGTAATGAATTATTATTATTATAATTAAGTGCAATGTGATGCTGGATATTGTCCCTCCAGCTGTCTATCACAAACATTGGCTTCTGTACAAGTTCTTTATGTGCAATCTGCCTGAGAACTGCTGGAAGAGTGTCAGGGGAAGCTCTTTTTCTACACTCATAATTATCTAGAACATCTAAAATGTCATCAAGCTCAACAGAGGAGAAATCCTTCAAAGCTTGTTTGATTTCTTGCTCTTGGACACTGTGAAAAAAATGCAACACAGACATTATAAAGATTTGGGGCAGCCACCCGTATATTGTTTTCCCAGCTGCAAAAGATTATGTTTGTTGAAGCACTATGTGCATAGAACAGAGTCCAAAACAGAACTGATCACCAAGATGGAGGCTTTAAAGGCCCATAGAGGAAATGACATCATCAAAAGGGCTGGAACCAGAAGTGATGTCAGCAAAAGGGCCGGCTTCGGAAGTGACGTTAGCAAAGGGGCCAGCTTCAGAAGTGACGTCAGCAAAGGGGCCGGCTCCATAAGTGATGTCTTCTGAGGTGCCGGAACCTTGCAGGATTTCCCGGGAAAGGTCTGTAGAGAACTGAGAAAGACAGTCAGCGCCCTCCGCCGCCTCCTAGTCGGATGTTTTATTACAATTACTCAGACCTTTAAGCTGCCTCCTACTCGCACGTGTGTGACAACACTTATAAACTGCAAAAAAGTTTTCAATTAGGTCACTGTAAACCTTTCCAAATAGAACCTCCTCCAGAAAGGGAAGTGCAAGCTTGATTGGAATGTACTATATTTGCAATCTTTGTATCCTCTCCAGAAAATGTGGCCAGTAGCTTTCCAAGTGTCAGCGTTAAAATCATGTCTAATGAATGGTACTTTGAAAGTTGTTCCAATTCAATCATGTCACTGAGGCAGTTTGCATAGCATATAGTTATTATTTTTGACTGTTTCATGTTTCCATTGGATTCAGCCTCATAAATTTCTATGTCATTAAGGTGATCTTCATGATCTGTACATGGGCCAAATGTAATTTCAGGATCAGACACATTATTTACAGAAGCATCAGCATGTATTTAGTAAACAATTTTACTTTCCTCCATCATCTGATAATGGATGCCATATTGATCTGTACTGAGTGTGTGATTTAGACTGACTTGGTTTTGATCAGAAACTATAAAAACATCAGGCACATCTTGAGGGTCGCAGTCCACAGTAGTAGTCTGCCTGGAATCAGTACATTCCTCAAGATCACTAGTACTGGCTTCAATATCTGACTGCTCTTTTGTTTTTGTGGCAAGGTAGAATCGCAGCTTTTGTAGTTTGACAATGTCATATATTAAACCAATTTTGATATGATGATCAAGTGAAGTCCCAGAAATCAAATATGAATTCGCATTCATGCTCTTTGCTTGAGACACCATCAGGAAAAAAAAGACCCCTTGCCTCTTTCAGGATTTCAGTGAATCCAGCACTGATTGGCATGGAAATCTTTGGTGTGCCCCCGCCTTGTTTTGCTCTGACCTGTTTAGTTTCCCCCTTGTTATTGTGTATCCACCCTAACTCTATGGTGCGTGTTTTTTGCCTTGGTCGGGAACGGTATTGAGAATGTTGAGGTATCTTTTCACTTTCATTGTTTTCCTTCCTTAACTTCATTTTGTCACGGAGCTTCTGAAGAAGGACAGATTTTTGTGTTGTGGTGGTATTTTGATTTCTGCAGAAATTGAAAAGTCTGTCTCCATAGGAGGAAATGTAATTGGACAGTGTTGAATCCTCCATGAGCAAGACAACATCTTGGTCAATCTGTGAGACAAAATAAAAACATTAATGCTAAGTAATTCATAAGTATACTAAATACAGAATAAAAACATATTTGTTAAAAACATAACTGCCTTGTAAAATAACACTTCAAAAAAGGATATTTGTCAATCCTTTATATCAGGCTATGCACAATATTTTGTAAATTTAAATATAAATAGCCTGCGGTGGGTTGGCACCCTGCCCAGGATTGGTTCCTGCCTTGTGCCCTGTGTTGGCTGGGATTGGCTCCAGCAGACCCCCGTGACCCTGTGTTCGGATTCAGCGGGTTGGAAAATGGATGGATGGAAATATAAATAGCAAGGCAATCTCTTGAAGGATTTAATTGAATCGCCCTGGCATATAGTCAAGAAGCTGTTCTGTTTAGAAGCACTGCGATGATGGGCTCAGACAACATTTTTAAAAAGACATTATGTTCTTTTTTTCTCTAAACTCTATTATAGACATTTTTGAGGTCAGGGAGATCAAACTTTACAGTTGCAGTAGACCTTTAGAATTTAAAGAGAACAAAAGTTTGAAATATGTATATTTAGGTTTGGAGAGAAATGCAATAACATCTGAAATTTTAACACAAGGTGGAAATGTGAACTCATAAACATAACTATAAAATGTACCAAAATGTGAAAAAATGTAAATATCTTACTTAAGAATTTGGAATGCCATATAAAAATGCTAAATGGCTTAAGATGATAACTGGACTTGATTAAATTACTGGAATATCCAATTCTTGGACTCCTAACAGAACTAACGTTAACATTACTTACTGAAGAAAATGTATTTACTGTAAATACAATAGGGGTTTGCTCAGTGGCGTCGCTAGTGTTCGTGCCACTCAGGGCGGGGCTTCAATTTGCCACCCTACAACATATCTGAATATGAAATAGAAAATTAAAATCACGTATACAGAAAAATTAAGATGCATTTTGCATAGATTTATTCATACACAGAGAAACAGCAATAATTTGTGCATCAACTAGACAACAATATAGTATAGACGCACTGATAAGCCATCCATCCATCCATCCATTATCCACCGCTTATCTGAGGTGGGGTGGCGGGGGCAGCAGCCTAAGCAGGGAAGCCCAGACATCCCTTTCCCCGGCCACCTCCTCCAGCTCCTCTGGGAGGACCCCGAGGCATTCCAATGCCAGCCGGGAGATATAATCCCTCCAGCATGTCCTGGGTCTGCCCCGTGGCCTTCTCCCAGTGGGACATGCCCGAAACACCCCCCCAGGGAGGCGTCCAGGGGGCATCCTAACCAGATGCCCGAACCACCTCAACTGACTCCTCTCAATGCAGAGGAGCAGCGACTCTACTCCAAGTCTCTCCCGGATAACTGAACTCCTCACCCTATCTCTAAGGGAAAGTCCAGCCACCCTGCGGAGAAAACTCATTTCGGCCACTTGTATCCGCGATCTTGCTCTTTCGGTCACTACCCAAAGTCCGTGGCCATAGGTGAGGGTAGGAACGTAGATCAACTGGTAAATCGACAGCCTTTTAGCTCGGCTTTCTCTTCACCACAACGGACCGATGCAGAGCCCGCATTACTGCGGATACTGCACTGATCCGTCTGTCAACCTCCCGCTCCATTCTTCCCTCACTCGTAAACAAGACCCCGAGATACTTGAACTCCTCCACTTGAGGCAGTACTGTGCTCCCAACCCGGAGAGAGCATTCCACCCTTTTCCGGCTGAGAACCATGGCCTCGGATTTAGAGGTGCTGACTCTCATCCCCGCTGCTTCGCACTTGGCTGCGAACCGCTCCAGTGAGAGGTGGAGGTCACTGTCCAATGAAGCCAACAGAACCACGTCATCCGCAAATAGAAGAGACGAGATTCTGAGATCACCGAACAAGACCCCCTCCCCTCCTTGGCTGCACCTAGGAATTCTGTCCATATAACTTATGAACAGAATCGGTGACAAAGGGCAGCCCTGGTGGAGTCCAACCTCAACAGGAAACGAGTCCAACTTATTACCAGCAATGCGGACCAAGCTCCTGCTCCTCCTGTAGAGGGACTGAATGGCTGGTAACAACGAGCCTTGTACACCGTACTCTTGGAGCACACCCCACAGGATGCTTCGAGGGACACGGTCAAATGCCTTCTCCAAATCCACAAAACACATGTGGACTGCTGCCCCCACATGCCCCCTCCAGGATCCTGGCCAGGGTGTAGAGCTGGTCCAGTGTTCCACACCCGGGAGGGAATCCGCATTGTTCCTCTGGAATCCGAGATTCGACCATCGACCGAACTCTCTTCTCCAGCACCCCTGAATAGACCTTACCGGGGAGGCTGAGGAGTGTGATCCCCCTATAGTTGGAGCACATCCTCTGGTCACCCTTCTTAAAAAGGGGAACCACCACCCCGGTTTGCCAATCCAGAGGCACTGCCCCCGATGTCCATGTGATGTTGCAGAGACGTGTCACCCAGGACAGCCCCACAACATCCAGAGCCTTGAGGAACTCAGGGTGAACCTTGTCCACTCCAGGGGCCCTGCCACCTCGGAGCTTTTTAACTACCTCGGCAACCTCAGTCCCTGTTATGGACGCGCCCCCCACCCCCCCCACGGAGTCCTCCAGCTCTTCTTCCTCTAAGGAAGACATGCTGGTGGGATTGAGAAGATCCTCGAAGTATTCCTTTCACCGGTCAATAACGTCTACAGTTGAAGTCAGCAGGGCCCCATCTCCACTATACACAGTGTTGGTGGAGCACCGCTTTCCCCTTCTGAGGCGCTTGACAGTTTGCCAGAACCTTCTTGGTGCCGACCGAAAGTCGTTTTCCATGGCTTCCCCAAACTCCTCCCATGCCCGAGTGTGACGATTTGGGTTCTGCTACATGCTCCCATTGGCTGTTAGGGAGCCCTTGAACCCAACACCGTCGGTAATGTCACCGATGATCTAGACGGTGAGGCAATAACAATGAGCAAGGGGATGGTAGAAATGCAAAAGTGCTTTTATTCAAACAAGTCAACGAAAACAAAGTGCAACAATGTTCAAGGTAAAGTGCAGTAATGTAATGTTCAATAAATAAATAATCCATTAGATGAAACATGGAGATTAAAATAAAGAAATAGAACATTCCTTTAAAACGAGGTTAAAACAATGCTGAAGGCAGTCTCTTTAAAACCAATCTAAAGCCCGGTGTCTTTTACCTGGCAGCTCTACTGCTTCTCCCATCCGGGCCACGCAACAGGAGAGTCGCCCTTTCTGCAGCTGGCCTTCTCTCCACATGACTGATCTGGATGCTCCCCGATCCCTGGCTTCGGTTCCGCTCTCCTGATCGAGACTTGGCTTTATACCCAAGGGCCAGGACGCTCACATTGGGACTCCTACATCCAAGCTTCCCGACTACTGCTACCTTCTTGGCCTTACGCGGCCAGTCGTCCTTCACTGGTCACCCCCGCTACTCGTTCACTCAGCGGGAGCGACCCCTGCTACGACTCCTGGGTGTCGGCCTAACACCCAGGCTTCCACACAGCTGCCTGCGAGCGCTTGCACGCTCAACCACACCAGCTTTCTCTCTCTCTCTCTCTCTCTACTGCTTCCTACCTCCTCCTGCAACCTCCATTTCTTTCCTTTTACTTCTTTTTTTTCTTCTCCTAACCGGCTCGCGCTTCTCTATATAGGTGGAGAGGACATGGCAGCTACAGCCCATTAGCCACAGGAACGATCACGGATGTGGGCAGTCTCTCACCTGTACACTTAGGTGGAGAAACGCCCACACCGCAGATCGCCCTGCGGCTTGCTACAGTTACCACGCCCCCTCGCTAAGCTGCGAGCGTGGCGATTATTTATTTAAAACAAAACGGCCTTTGCTGGAAGAGCTGTGGACCCATAACACCACACTGAGTTTTTGCCTCTGCAACAACCGATGCCGCCACATGCTTGGCCCACCAGTACCCCTCAGCTGCCTCTGGAGTCCCACTGGTCAACCAGACCCAATAGGACTCTTTCTTCAGCTTGACGGCCTCTCGAACCTTAGGTGTCCACCACCGGGTTTGTGGATTGCCGTCACGAGAGGCACCGACAACCTTGCGGCCACAGCTCTGTTGTGCTGCTTCGACAATGGAGGCTCGGAACATGGCCCATTCAGACTCAATGTCCTTCGCCTCCCTAGGAATGAGGTTGAAGTTCTGCCGGAGGTGGCAGTTAAAGATCTTTCTGACCGGTTCCTCTGCCAGACTTTCCCAGACCCTCATTATTCGTTTGGGTCTGCCTGGTCTGTCCGGCAGACTCTCCCGCCATCTGATCCAACTTACCACCAGGTGGTGATCAGTTGACAGCTCAGCCCCTCTCTTCACCCGAGTGTCCAAGACATAAGGTCGCAGATTGGATGACACGATTAAAAAGTCAATCATCGAGCAGCAACCTTGGGCATCATGGCGCCAAGTGCACTTATGGACACCCTTATGCTCGAACATGGTGTTCGTTATGGACAATCCATGACAAGCATAGAAGTCCAACAACTGAACACCACTCGAGTTTAGATCAGGGAGGCCGTTCCTCCCAATCACGCCTCTCCAGGTTTCACTGTCATTGCCGACGTGAGCGTTTAAGTCTCCCAGCAGGACGATAGAGTCCCCAGGAGCTGCACCTCGCAGCGCCTCTTCCAGGGACTCCAAGAAGGCTGGGTGCTGTTTGGCGCATAAACGCAAACAACAGTCAGAGTCCTTCCCCCAACTCGAATGCATAGGGAAACAACCTTTTGGCCTTTTGGCCAATAATGCCACCCCCAAAAATGTTCCGCCCAGGGCGGACTGCCCCCTCCACTCACCCCTTGCTACGCCACTGGGTTTGCTATGTTGCGCTTAGTTTGCATAGACTTCAGTTCTGTTTCTCAATTTGGACTGCATTTTCTGAAAACGATTAACCTTGGCGATTCACAATCAATATGTTGCATGTATATGTAACCTATGAGATAATTCTTTGTACAGTGGCCACTTTACAAATAAACAAGTACTACTTAGTTAACGACGCCACCAAACTTGCATACGAAATACATTATTGGTAGATTTAAAAGTAGTTGATTTGGAACAACATTATATGTTTTCATTATTAGGCCTTTGATTTGATGAAGATAGTTGTGAAAAGTATTACAAAGCAAACATGATATCATAACCTAATACCAAAATGCGACTAAGTATAAATAAACACAAAATCGGAAATGTATTGTTTCTGAAACAAACACTATTTAAATGACAGATGCACACCATTAAAGAAAATTAGCTTTTCCAATGACAAAAAAAGAGAAAAGTTGCAAGGAGTTTTGCATTCCATTTATTCCCTACACAAAGTTTGCACATTCTGCCTGTGGACATGTGGGATTCTTTCCATAGGCCAAACACATGCTGAATGAGCATTGTTAAATTCAACATTGCTAAATGTGCCCCTCCCATTTCCACTGAAGATCATGTGAACAACCAATATAGTTTGCACACAGAACCGATATAGTTCATACACAAAGTTGCAATAGGGTGCGCACACATAACCAGTGTGTTTTGTATGAGAAACTGACATAGCATAAACATACAACTAATAGAGTTCAAGCACAAAACTGACATTTTACCCACATGAAATCAGTGTAAGACGTGCATGAAACCAATATATTGTATACTAGCAAAATACCCGCGCTTCGCAGCGGAGAAGTAGTGTGTTAAAGAGGTTATGAAAAAGTAAAGGAAACATTTTAAAAATAACGTAACATGATTGTCAATGTAATTGTGTTGTCATTGTTATGAGTGTTGCTGGCATATATATATACATATACACATATACACACACATATACACACATATACAGATATATTATATATACATATACACATATATTTTTTATATATATATATATATATATATATATATATATATATATACACATACATACATACATACATACATACATACATACATACATATACACACATAGATGCACTTACAATAACATAGAAATCAATATAAACAACATGAACATCATTATCATATGAGAATATGAAGTAATATATAAGAAGCACATTTCATATAAATATAAATTATTAAACAGTAAAATCTTCTTCTATAATTTGCTACCGTGGCTTTTCGTTGGTCTGTCCAGGATTTTAAATCACCTGTAGCTTGCAAACCGTTTCACCTATTGACTTGAAATCTGGTACACATATAATACGTCACGTCTGCTATCCGCTTTATGGGTGATGATTGTATTACTGTTTTTATGTTTATTTTATTTTTAGAATCAACTCCTATCTGCGCACACCAGGGCGGCCGTGGGCGGATGCGTATGGTGTATTCACTCCATGTTATCGTGCATTGCGCTGTCAGTGTTATTTGATAAAAGAATTTGAACAATATATAAGAAGCGTATAAATTATTAAACAGTAAAACATTAACATTTAAGAAGTAAAGTTACATGAAGTACTACTGCAGTGCCTTCGGGTATACCTCATTTTTTGTTTGCCCATTACATGCTTAAATGTATAAATGTTTTGGTGCACCTACCCGAGAACACGCGACATATAACCGAGCGTGGGAGAAGCATGGATTTTAAACACGTGTTGAGTTCATCTGCTGGTCTCCCTCGTGGAATAACTGGTAATGTTTGACTAAAATCTACAGCGAGTAAAATGACATTACCTCCTATTTTTTTTTTTACGATCTCTGAGATCTTGCTTTTTTCGGTTCAAGGCTTCATAAGCTCTTTTATGTTGTATGGTGTACTTATCCAAACCATCATCTTTGAATGTTGCAAGACTTTCGCCTTGTATGTAGATCGGGGTAATTACATTCATTGCATTCCTAGTCTGAATCACAATCTGATTGTATGGGTGGTTACCTGGCACTGTAGGGTTGCCACCCGTCCTTTAAAATACGGAATCGTGCCGGGTTTGAGAATGAAATTGCGCGTCCCGTTTTGAATCAATACTGGACGGGATTTATCCCGTATGTTTTGTATCATTTTTTTTTAAAGCAGCATCTCATGCAAATTATCCCACACGCATTTTATGAAGATGCCTCCTTTCCTACTTTGGATTGGGTAATACTTGATGTCATCGTTAGTTTGATTGGTGTTTTCAACTGTCCAGTGAGGAGGGCGTGTCTTTTAAGTACAGTCTGCAAAGTGTTGGCACTGAGATGTTGTGTCAGCGCCATAGTTGAAGCCCCTAACGTTGCGGTCAGCAAGTCGGCTAACATCCGCCATGTGCCGTCTTTCAGTTGCGAGAAGCAGATCATAGAATGGTTGAAACTGTTGCCCCTAACGTTGCGCCACGGCGTGTGGTTCGTTTATACCTCGTGTCTTGTCATTAAACTTTTATCTCGCGAATATGTTATTGCAATCCGCAGCGGGAGCGTTTCTATAAACTTAATTGAAAGTTACGTTTTACACCGTGCTTTGTTTCCCTTATGAACATGCTTGTATGCTTAACTCGCTCCGTTCTCAATTGTTTAATTAATTTTTTGCTCTTCGCTGTTTGCGGCTGTTCCTCCATTTCCCCCTACTTCGTTCTTTTATCTCGCGCATATGTTATTGCAATCCTTAACGGGAGCGTTTCAATAAACTGATTGAAAATAGTTTTGCATTTACCTTTTTAGTAAAAGGTGAGCTTTTAAGCCTGAGAAATCACCCCGTAAATGCACACGTTTAATTGGACATGTGTTAATATGTATGGTTACACAGTATTAAAAGACAGTGAACAACGTCAGTTACCTTTCTTCCCGCGTTTGATAAAAGGTGAGCTTTAAGCCTGAGAAATCACCCCGTAAATGCACACGTTTAATTGCACATGTGTTAATATGTATGCTTAACAGTATTAAAAGACAGTCAAAAATTAATGTCATTTACCTTCGTTCCCGCGTGTGACTCGTGCTGTAAATGTCTTCCTTGTTTTTAGTTCACGTGATTACGTAGGAGGCGTGATGATGCGATACGTGACTCCGCTTCCTCCATTACAGTGTATGGACAAAAAATATGTTCCAGTTATGACCATTACGCTTTGAATTTCGAAATGAAACCTGCCTAACTTTTGTAAGTAAGCTGTAAGGAATGAGCCTGCCAAATTTCAGCCTTCCACCTACACGGGAAGTTGGAGAATTAGTGATGAGTGAGTCAGTCAGTGAGTGAGTGAGTCAGTCAGTGAGGGCTTTGCCTTTTATTATTATAGATACAAATCCATTGTTAGACCAGCACAGAACGGAAGCAAATATTGTTCATACGCAAACCAAAAACATGCAAGCCTAAACCGATGTAGTTCACTCACAAACCAATAACAAACATACTAGAACCAGTGCTATGCACACGCAAATCAATATAGTTCATATGCAAACCAGTGCTATGCACATGCAAACGGATGTACTTCACACACAGACCGATAATATACAGACATGAACCAATATAGTTCATATGAATGAAACCAGTATTGTACACACACAAACCAATTAAGTACGCAGGCAAACCGAGAGTAATTATTCATAAACCAATAGTGTTCACACGTAAACCAATTAGCATACAAATTCTAGACAAAGCATAGCAACCAAAGAATCGACCTGGGATTATGTGTGTTGTTAGATGCAACATTACCTTCCAGATTAGCATTGTTATTGTAATATTATGTATATATTATTGCCATTATATGATGTAGAATGTAATTTTATATAACAAATAAGATTTAAAAACCAGCTCTGAAACAAATGCCTGTTCATTGCATGACACATTCTGCATAAGAACACAAACTGAAACCTTTTTTTTAACTGAAATTTTTTTCTCAATTGAGGGCAGTTACTGGCAATGATTGGCAGGTGGCCCTGACTCTCAGGAGACCACCCTAAAAACACATGGAACATAACATAAGCATCCTAAATAAATGAACAAACTAAAAAATAAAGAATAATTTGACAAACAAAGAATAAATATGTCAAACAGAATTTAAATGCAAGTCCTCTCCAGTTGGAAGATGAGCTCCATCTTAGTGAGGACATATGGCTTCTCCAGGAAAGCATTACGGAAATAGGCCTTATTTTAGGAGTGTGTTATAGACCACTCAATGCAGACAGTAATTTCAACACACATCTTTTAGTAATATTAAAAATTTACAGAAGGATATTATAGTCATTAGGGACTTTAATTATCCGAATAGTAACTGGGATAACCTTGCAAATGGAGGAGCACAAGAGCAGGGGTTTTTAGAAGTAATCAGTGACTGTTTTTAACACAGGATGTTAATGCACTTCAGGTAAGGTCAGGTTGGGGATCATGCACTGGTACAGCGTGTTGCAGCACCCACCACATAACAAAACAGCTCGGGATCCTGGATGGCAACTCCCCAGGCAGACAAGCGGTCCAGTCCCACCCTCCAGAAATGACCCTCTATCTGCCGCAGCCAGGTTGTACATGGGCATCCCCTTGGACTGGTCCAGCCACTCATGTCCTCAACAATGAGGATTCTGCCAGCTGGATCACCCTCAACTAACTGATGCTTTCTCAAAATTCAGGTAATGTGCCTCATTCAGGAGCCCATGAGCAACCGCTCATTCGAAAACAAAGTCAAACCACCGATACCGAAGGATTCTCCAAACAAACACAGTACCAAAGTAGTCCAGTCTTCGTCTCAGGTCACAGGAGAGTGTCCGTGTCTCACAACCATATAGCGAGACAGGAAGCACCACTCTAAAAACTTGGACCTTCGTCCTTTTGCATAGATTCCGGGAGCACAACACGCCCCTTTCCAGAGACCTTATGAACCCCCATGCTCTCCCAATCTGTCTACTGACTTCATAGAAAGAGTCACCAGAGACATAAATGTCACTGCCGAGGTAAGTTAACCTCTCAATGAGGTTGACACTCTCTACGCAGACAGACACACTGCTGATGGTTGTGCCTAAAAGGTCATTAAAGCCCTAGATCTTGGTTTTCATCCAGGATATTCGCAAGCCAAGACACTCAGACTCCTCACTCAGCCTCTCGAGAGCCCCGATCAGAGCTTCAAGATCCAGAATCAACTGGAAAAAATGAAGAGGTTCTGCCTCCACTCTGCACAGCACTCACAGTACCAGTGTACATGCCGGCCATGATATTCATCAACTTTGAGGTGACCCCGCAAAGTCTCAGAATGTCCCAAAGGGCAACTCGATCAACTGAGTCGAATGCTTTACAAAAATGGACAAAGGCTACAAAGAAACTCTACTGATATTCGCGTCTGTGCTCCATGAGAACCTTCAGCGCCAGGATGCGGTCGACGGCAGACTTCTTAGGTGTAAAACCAGATTGCTCCAGTCGCTGGTAGATGAGCAAGTGATGAATCCTATTGAGGATAACCATAGCAAGGGTGGAGAGCAGTGTTATCCCCTTGTAGTTGCCGCAGTCCAGGTTATCACCCTTCCCTAGGGACAACAAGTCCTGTTTTCAAGTCAGTTGGGATGATGCCAGTCTCCCAAATGGAAGCAAAGATTGCTGGCAATGCCTGGAGGAAAGCCTTACCACCAGCCTGGAGAGGTTCACCCCGGATAATACAGATCCCTGCAGCCTTCCCTACCCTCAGCTGGTTCACCACCTGTGCAATCTCAGTGAGATGGGGTGGTTCACAGCTAATTGGAGGATCAGCCTCAAGAACCATGGACCCATATATATCCAACATCCTAGACGGAAGATCAGCATTAAACAGCTGTTTAAAGTAGCCAGCATAGCTGGTCACAACTGCAGTGTCATCTGTTTGAATGCAGGGTGATGTTTGTCTGGATTTAGTAATTTGTAATAATCAAGATAGAATTGAGTGTGTAGAGGTAATTGAACCATTACGGTCAAGTAATCATAATATAATACAGTTCTCAGTGTTTTGTAAGATTGTGGATTCAAAGACTAAAATTGTTAAGTTTAACTTTGGTAGGGCAAATTTTCAACAGATGCAGCAAAGTTGAAGGAGGATGAACTGGGATAAGCTTTTAAGTGTGGAGACAGTTGAGGAGCAGTTGAAGAGGTTTAAAAATGTTTCACATGTAAAGCGGGACAGGTACATACCTGAATTGGGAATTAACAGGAAATTTAAAAAAACTCCATAGTGGATGAATAAAGAGATAAAAGTAAAAAAAAAAAGTTTTATAGGGCATATAAGACTAATAACTCCAAAGAGAATCGTAGGGAGTATGAGAACATGAGGGCAACCATTTAGAAGGATATTAGGGAGTCTAAAAGACAGTTGGGGGCAAATATAGCAGATAAGGCATTAGACAACCCTGAGAGATTATTTCTGTATTTTAGGAGTAAAAGAACATGCAAGGAGGAGGTGAAGAGCGTCAGAAATAGTAAAGGGGAATTAACAGATACAGACAGTGAAATAGCGGGAACTCTTAAACTTGCATTTTTTTGAGGTCTTCACAAGAAAGGAAGTGGATAACCTTCCAGCGGTAAATGTGACTACTAATGAGGTACTGAAGGATTTGGAAACTGTAGAGGGAGAAGTACTGCTCAAGTTAAATAAACTGAAATCAAACATATCACCATGGCCAGATAATATTTACCATTGAGTTCTTAAGGAGGCTAGCGAGTACATATGTAAACCCTTGATACATATTTTTATGAAGTCATTGCACAGTAGGGAGATTCTCAAGGTCTGGAGAATGGCAAATATTATCCCATTATACTGTATAAAAAAGGTGACCGGGCAGATCCAACTATAGGCCAGTAAGCTTAATATGCATTACAGGAAAATTAATGGAAGGAACAATTTAGATAGGAATTTAAGTAACAAGCTGGTTAAGTTTGCAGATGATACCAAAACAGGTAGATTGGCAGATAATTTGGATTCCGTTAAATCATTACAGAAGGACTTGGGCAGCATACAGGCTTGGGCATATTTGTGGCAGATGAAATTTAATGTCAGTAAATGTAAAGTATTACGCATAGGAATTAAAAATGTTAGGCTTGAATATACAATGGGAGATCTGAATATCGAGAGTTCATCTTATGAGAAGGATTTTGGAGTCGTAATGGACTCTACGCTATCAACTTCCCAACAGTGTTCAGAAGCCATTAAGAAGGCTAACAGAATGTTAGGTTACATAGCATGATGTGTGGATTACAAGTCCATGGAGGCTATTCTCAAGCTTTATGATGCACTGGTAAGGCCTCGACTGGAGTACTTTGTGCATATTTGGTCTCCAGTCTACATAAAGGACATAGCAGCGCTAGGAAAGGTCTGGAGAAGACAGACTAGGCTCATTCCAGTGCTAAAGGTGATGAATTATGAAGAAATCTTAAAAGAGCTGAGCCATTTCAGGTTAAGCAAAAGAAGATTAAGAGGTGACTTAATTGAAGTGTTTAAATAATGAGGGGAATTAGTAGAGTGGATTGAGACTGTTATTTTAAAATTAGTTCATAAAGAACATGGAGACACAGTTGGAATATTGTTAAGGGTAAATTTCGCACAAACATTTGGAAGTTTTTCTTTACACAGAGAACCATAGACACCTGAAATAAACTACCAAGTAGCATGGTAGACAGTAAGACTTTAGGGACTTTCAAAAGTAGACATAATGCTTTTTTTGAAAGAATTATGTGGATAGGACTAGCGAGCCTGTTCTCAACTAGATTGTTCTAATGTTTTAATATTAATAATGCACATAATCAAAAAAGTAATAGTAACATAATCAACATTAATCAAATAATCAAAAATTAACAAAGGAGACATAAACCATAAATTTGAACCCCATCTAGGCAAAGAACCTTGGCTGAGACATGACAGATGCATGCTATTATCAGAATTGAGTGAGCTAAGTCCAGATCAAGGAAAAAATGCAGGATGAGGAATATGCAAATAAAATTCACACTGATGAACACTCTATAGTAAAAGATGTTTGCATAAAGATGGAGAAATGTGCCTCTTTTACTTTTGCAACTCCTTCTATCATATATGACTTCTGCATAATAGGGGCTGTAGTGCCAAAGATAGGACAGTACTTGACAAGAATAAAAAATCTTTTAATATTTTCAAACTTGCAAAAGCACCCTCATATCTATGGTTTGTGTTGTGCTATTAAACTGAAGAATGCCCCATGCAACAATTTCTTTAAGGTTTTTCATTAATAGAGAATGTAATCATACTATATTTTTGCTGATGTTATAACTTTAACAGTGCAGTTACAGAGACTAAACTGCTCAGTTTCAATCAAAAAGTGCAGAGATGCTGGGTCAAGTAACAGTAATAGTGTAATAATCAGCCTAAATCCATTATCATTCATTTTGAATTATGCCAGATCTGCTTAGAAATATAAAAACTGACTTTGTTTGTTATTGGAGACACCAGTTACAGAATACTTGTCCCAGTGATTTCCAAGTTCTTCTAAAATAATGTCCTTTTATTACATTTATAAAAAACTGCAAACCATTGTGGGATAAGAACAGGCATCACGGCCAGGGAGGAGCAGGGGTTATTACCTTGATGGGAGGCACACAGAGGAAGAATGGAAGAATTGGATGGCTGGGTGGAAAGATAACTCTGTGCCCAGCTGTTATAAAATAATGGATGGACCAGCGGAAGCTGGAAGATTTACCACTCACTTCTTCAGACATGCTTATCTCTGGCAGAGTAACCTGTGTCCATTTTCCACAGGGGCCATGTGAGATCACCATGACTTGCTTCCATGACCTATCTTTCCTCAAATGTACAAGCTGACTGGTCATTTTGGGTTTTGTTAACCTTTTTATTTACTGAATCCCTTCCTGATACCAACCACAGTTCTCAGTGATGAGTCTAGTATTAGGCTAAAAAGTCTATCTGCAAAGCAACAGCTTGGTGATATTACTTCAGATCCCCTGAAATGAAGGAATTGTGTTAAAAAAATGCTTTAGTTGCCTCACATTTTCATGCAATCATTTTGTTCACCCCACTGAATTAAAGCTGAAAGTCTGCACTTCAACTGCATCTGAGTTGTTTCATTTAAAATGCATTGTGGTAATGTACAGAACCAAAATTAGAAAAAAGTTGTCTCTGTCCAAATATTTATGGACCTAACTGTAAATCAGTTATACTTGATAATGATAATCATCAATTTACCTGTAAAGAATGACAATCAGTACTTTTCAGTATTGGCCCATACATGTTCTTTCAAGGGTGCCAGTCTTGGCTTGCCTTTGAATATGGATTAGCCCTGTTATTTGGCATTTATTATGGGGTATTTAGAGGCTACAAAAAGTTTTTAAAATGTGTTTACTGACATAATTGAAAAGATTAATTCATGCTGGAGAGGCGGACATAAAGCACTTGGCTATAGTGGGAAATGTCTATTTATTTATAGGCGACAAAATCAAGGTATTTCTAGAAAGCCTTTTTTAGGCTTAGGTCACAAAGGATTAATAAAGTTATCTTAATTAAAACCTGTGTAATTGATGTGGCTTGGAGAGACACTGCCTTTGTTGCAGCTGCTTGTCATAGTGAATTCAGGAAATGTATATGAGGACATTTACAATTATGAAGAAAAAACCTTTGGGTTGGTATGGTATGGAAATACATGTGGTATGAAAGGCATTGATAACAACTTTAAAAGAATCAATATGATATAAATGGTTTGTATTAAAAGCTTGCTGTGCATAATACTTCTCTCATACAAGGACAGTTGGAGTATGAAAGAAATTATGTGCTAGCAGAATACTTAAGAACTAGAATAAGAGAGAGAAGAAAATTTGCTTGTGTTTTTATGCTATGGTGAGATGTTAAAGTGCAAAGTTGTTGTTGCTAATATAATAACCTTGGAAGAGAATAATACTCTGGATTATTCCTGATAAAGGTGTGTGGATATGAGTGTTTAAAGTTCATGTAGAAAACGTTTTCGCTGGTGGAAATAAACAGGCTGTGAGCTACTGTTGTTAGTGGTTATTATGTCAGTTCCATCTAATTGTGTCTTCTTGTGGGGGTAGCACTGTTACAAGATAAGGAGTGAGCCTATAACAGTGTATTGTACCAGTTAATGCAGAATGATGAAGAAAATAAAGATTATTAATTACTTACAGTTTACTTATTTATGCATCTTTGTGCTGCACATCCATCCGACAAATTATAAGAGCACTATAAGGAATTCTGAAACCAATCTAACCTGTTTCAAAACTCCTTTAACTAAATCATGATCCTAAAAGCACAAATTGGTCAATTGTGTCAAAATTCAGTTTGTCAGCTGAAAGTGGAAAAAAGCAATAGCACAAATTTGTTAGGATTGCATAACTCAATATTTGCCACAAAGGTATTATAAGACCTAATTCTTTTATATTAATGTTAATTGTAAATTTACCCTAGTTTTTGCTTAGTTTGAACTTGAAAATAATTTATCTTTAACATAGATAACAGAGGGATCTGTTCCATCCCCTGTAAGTTAAAGGTAATGGAATATTCTTAATGAAGTTAGGGAGCTAAAGAGATACATGACCTTTAAATTAGTATTAAGGGCATATATTTTTCTAAATGTATGTACATATGTGCGTCGAATGAGGTAACATATAGAAACCTTAAGAAATATAGCCTAAATACTTAAGCCCCAAGTGAAACAACATAGACAAGATGTTTCCCTTTCTTTCCTGTTTCTGTGTATATTATAAACTTTTTCCTTATTTTGTGTGAACTGTTTCATTAAAATCTTTCAGACATTTGAAGTTTTTTTCTTGTAAAATGAATCATAGTGCTGCTGAAATGTCTTTGTGGGAACTGCATCTAAACTATTTTGAACTACTTGGAAATCCTTGACAAACACGGTTACAGGTATGATACGGTATCATGCAAATGTATTCCACTTCTCTAATGTTACTGAATTTTACTAAATAATTCTACAATAACGTGTTGCTTCTTGTAGTATTTTGTGCAAAGCACTGAAACTCAGTTTTTTAATAAATAATTTGCTTGATGATAATGAAAATGTTAAGAAAAAAAAGAAAAAAGGCTATGTTGTAGAAGCTGTCATATTACATGACTGTAAAACAATACCACAGAGAACAAAATTTCAGTGTCATTCAGTCAAAAATTCAGTAAAATTAAAAAATTAGCCAAGGGTCTGAATACTTTTGCCAGCACTGTATAAAGCCAAAAACATACACAGGTTTCTTTATTCTGTTCCTTGACACAGCAAAGATATACACAAAAACTAATATTTAAGCATCCCCAGCTACAAGATACACATTGCTTTTGATAAAGCTGATAATGTGGAACTGAGATGTATTAACAAGTTAGAAAATGTATGCATGGCTTAACATTCATGTGCATTTGGGGACTGAGCAGGCATTTTAACCCTCATTGCAGAGCAAAATTCCAAAACTTTTTCATGAATTTTCCATAGCTTTTGACTAAATTTTCATGACTTAAAATTTGCACTTTTGTGAAAAAATTGGCAATTGCAGCTGCTACAACAATAATGCAGATGTGACAGATTTGTGGGATTTAGAACAGTGTTATTGAATTAATAATATCTTTAAGCCTCTGCTTTGCAAATTTTCCTCTAGCTCAACTTGTGCACACCTGTTTCCAGTAAGGGATTAATGATTTGATTATTAGTTATTTCAGGTGCACTGAAGGTTCTCATGGAGTGAAAACAATAATACAGGCAGAGTTTCTTTGCAGCCTTTGTCGATTTTCATAAAGTGTTCGACTCAGTTGATCAAGCTTAATTTATGGGGTTTAACAAAATTATTACACGAGAGGTTTAGAAAAGACAAACATTTTATTACAAAGTCCCCCTATTTTCAGGGGCACAAAAGTATTTGGACATACTAACATAATCATAAATATAATTATCATTTTCAATATTTAGTTGAAAATACTTTACAGTCAATTACTGTCTGAAGTCTGGAACCCATGGCCATCTCCAAGTGCTGGGTTTTCACTCTAATAATGATTTGCCAGTCCTTTACTGCAGCTGTTTTCAGTTGCTGCTTGTTCGTTGGAATTTCTGCCATCAGTTTTGTCTTCAGCAAGTGTAATGCAAGTCCAGTTGGGTTGAGGTCAATTGATTGATTTGGCCTTTGAAGAATATTCCACTTATTTGCTTTTAAAAGCACTTGGTTTGCTTTGCTTGGTATGTTTTGGATTATTGCCCAACTGTACTGTGAAGCATCGTTGAATCAGTTTTGCAGCATTTGGCTGAAACTGAGCAAATAGTATAGCCCTATATACTTCAGAATTCGTCCTTCTACTTCTGCCAGCAGTCATATCATCAATAACCACTAGTGACTGACTTCCATTCATAGTCATGCATAATTATGCCATAAAACTGCCTCCACCATGTTTCACAGATGATGTGATATTCATTGCATCATGAGCCATTTCTTCTATTCTCCATACACTTCTCTTTCCAGCATTCTGGTATATATTGATCTTAGGTTCCTTTGTTCAAAGAAAATTGTTGCAGAACTGGACAGGCTTTTAAATTTTTTTTTTTGGCAAAATCTAATCTGTCCCTTCCTTCACTTGAGGTTTACCAGTGTTTTCCACTTTGTAGTGAATATCTTTAGATATACCTCCCAGAGAGTGATGTTAGTGTGGCTAAATGTTGTGAAGGGGTTTTTCTTCACCAAGGACGTAATTCTGTAATCATCCAGCACAATTATCTTCTGTTTTTTTTATCCACACCCTCTGGTGCATTACTTCATTTTAAGAATATAACAAATGGTTGATTTGACCAATCATTGTGTTTCTGCTATCTCTCTAAAGGGTTTGTTTTGTTTTATCAGCCTAATGATGGATTGTTTTTGCATATTAATATATATATATATATATATATATATATATATATATATATATATATATATATATATATATATATATATATGTAATATAAAACTATCATATTGATAGTTTACAGTGACACCTTCCAAATGCAAATTCCACAGTTGGAATCAATTCCAGACCTTTGATCTGCTTAATAGTTAAGGAAATAATGAAAGAACTGCTCCCACCTGGTTATGGAACAGCTTGTCAGTCAAATGTCCATATACTGGCTTTCATTCCTAAACGGTTCATACAATATTTTTGGTAAACTCCTTAAATTAAAGCTGAAATTCTATACAAATGATTGCTATACTTCAAATCCATTGTGGTGATGCACAGAGACAAATTATAAAAATTGTGTCACAGACCAAATACTTATGGGCATGACTGTATATCTATTTGTTTGAGCTGCAAGGTGTGATTGAGTCTCATCAAAATGAAGGTCTTGTCCAGCTTGTTGAGATACTTTTCTGACAAGCATTGATTTACAATAATTTACAAATATGCACATTTGTTCATTGGATTCCTGTTAAAAATGTTTTGCATGTATGGCATTCAAATCACACCCCACAAAGTATAGTATAGATAATAGGTAAGTATTTGGGGATAACATGTACATAATTGATGATTTCTTGTTTGAATTGTTTTACTGTATAAGTGAATTATTTTCTGGTGGTCTGTGTGCACTTATGTTTTTTTTTTGCTGTCTTCAAATGAGAGGAATATGTTTATTTTTGGAGCATCCAACATTTATTGCATACTAATAGCGTGTTTAAAAAAGTATATGGAGTAAAGTTCATTTTACATAATACTTTTTAACAATTAAATATATTTTTAAAAGAAAAAAGAATACAAGATAAAAAAGTAGAAGATACTGAAACAGACTGTCCTTCCATACATATTCTTAACCTAATAAGATGACTAAAATGTCCCTGAGAGAAAAATAAAAGTAATTAAAACACTGGTCAATTAAAATGGATTTGAATCCCTGTCCTTTCACAATCTGCATGTGAAGTGGAGTTTGCATGGTCTGTGTGTGTGTGTGTGTGTGTGTGTGTGCGTGGGTGTGTGTGTGTATGTGTGTGTGTGTGTGTGTGTGTGTGTGTGTGTGTGGAGTGGTTATCTCTCTGTATAGTTCAGATTTCTTCACACAGACTAAAGATGTGCATATTGTGTTAATTAGCTGTATGACTGTGTCTGCATGTGTCTATGTCCAAGGATGGTTTTTGCCTTCTCCAGAGCTGCCTATAAGTTTTGGCCAAAAATCTGAATTTCAGAGGGCTAAAAACTTCATAAATAGAAATCCTATGAAAGTGTAAAATCACAAAGTTAACAAAGGCAATTGGCCAAGAGTCGATAATAGGAAAGTAGGCATGATGGATTTAGCTTTGTAATAATTCGGTATGGTAACTCTTTAATTTAGGTGTTCTTTATAAGCAGCTATTAAGTCAGTAAGCATTTTATTATTAACATTAATAACCAGTTATTGCACACAATAAAATTCTTGAATTATGCTATTGTTATTTTGGTTTGTTTAATATGCAAAAGGCACTTTATAAAACATCTTATAATATGTCATATATTAGGTTATTAAATATTACTCATTCACTTGTAAAACATTGTCCTGAGGGCAGCACAGTGGTGCAGTGGTAGCGCTGCTGGCTCGCAGTAAAGAGACCTGGGTTCGCTTCCCGGGTCCTCCCTACGTGGAGTTTGCATGTTCTCCCCATGTCTGCATAGGTTTCCTCCGGGTGCTCCGGTTTTCTCCCACAGTCCAAAGACATGCAGGTTAGGTGCATTGGCGATCCTAAATTGTCCCGTGTGTGTGTGTGTGCCCTGCGGTGGGCTGGCACCCTGCCTGGGGTTTGTTCCTGCCTTGCGCCCTGTGCTGGCTGGGATTGGCTCAAGCAGACCCTCGTGACCCTGTAGTTAGGATATAGCGGATTGGACAATGACTGACTGACTGACATTGTCCTGAAAAACTGTATATGAACTTAGGTATGTATTATAAAATATTTAATTGGTCATATTAAGCACATTATTCTATTCAGTCTTTACAATATATAGCAATGTGTGCAAGGTACTTTGGGGTGGTATAGCAACATACTACTTTGTGCAGCTGCCTCACAGCTCCAGGAGATAAGAATCAAATTCTAGCTGGAATGGACCTCATTTGAATTGCAATGCTAGAATCTTTGGCCCAAATGATCGTTTTAGCTAAAACTGTTGGGGTAAAAACTAGCAATGCACTTCTTCTGGTGGGTTTATTGTAATCATTATAGCTCAATTTTTCATTCAAACATTCATTCATTTGGCATCATGGTAGTGCAGTGGTAGAGCTGCTACCTCCCAGCAAGGAGACCAGCATTTATGTCCTGGCTCCTCTCTGCGTGGAGTTTGCATGTTCTCCCCCTGTCTGTGTGGGTTTCCCCTGGGTGATCCAGTTTCCTCCCACATCCAAAAAACTTGTAGGTTTTGGGGATTATTGATGCTACATTGGCCCTAATATGTGTGTTTGCCCTGCAATGGACTGGCACCCTTTCCAGGGTTTGTTCCTGCCTTAAGCTAGCTGAGATAGACTTTGAAACCCCATGTGACCCTGTTCAGCAGGTTAGACAATGGTACTCATTTGTTTATTTTCTTTTTTTATTAGACAAAAAACCTCAATTAGATTTCCAGTTTACTGAGTAAATAAGGTAGGGGCTTCTAGTTAGCTTCTCATAATTTTTAGCAAACCTGGACAGTTACTAAGTGGAACAAAGCAGACTGATGATGGCATTTCAAAACGGAAAACAAAAAGAGAAACAAGTCACTGCAAAACAGGAGTGTAGATAGAAAGCAAGAACTGATTAAGAGTTTATTTGGTCAGCTTGTAGACAGTCGCAGCATGTACCCATATTATTCATAGATATTGACCTCTGTTATTCTATGTAAATATCCTTTGTGTTCCTTATGTGTCGGTGTGCTGTTCTGTGACCATTTGTTGAAAGCCTCTACTCAGGGCACTGTCCCTTAATAGACTGCTGTAACAGGGTGAACCCTCTTCATGAAGAGAAATTAAAGATGCATTGAACAAGTTTCCTCCTTCTGCCTTGTTACTGACTCAAAGAGGTCCTAGTTTACAACAAGATTTTTTTTCTTTAATATATTTTCAATTTAATTTCTACCACACCACTTTAATAACACATGCAACAGCATGATTAGTTATTGTTTGTCAAAATAGTGCAGCCACAAAAAAGTATGCAAAACAGTATTTTTATTTCAATAAATGATTTTTGTCACCCCTAAATTAAAGTGCAGTACAATATTAATTTGTAACATTTCTTTAACACTTTAAAGGTTTCTGAAACTTGAAATTGGTGTACAAATACAATACATAAAATATAATTCTATATAGGGTGACAAGGTGGCGCAGTGGTAGCGCTGCTGCCTCGCAGTAATGAGACCTGGGTTTGCTTCCCAGGTCCTCCCTGCGTGGAGATTGCATGTTCTCCCCGTGTCTACGTGGGTTTCCTCCGGTTGCTCTGATTTCCTCCCACAGTCCAAAGACATGCAGGTTAGGTGCATTGGCGATTCTAAATTGTGCTTGGTGTGTGTGTGTGCCCTCCGGTGGGCTGGCACCTGCCCAGGGTTTGTTCCTGCCTTGTGCCCTGTGTTGGCTGGGATTGGCTCCAGCAGACCCCCGTGACCCTGTGTTAGGATATAGCGGGTTGGATAATGACTGATGACTAAAGACTAATTCTATATATTTCTATCATAAACCAAGAATGTGTGCTGACAATTTTTAACAAAAGAATTGTCATAAAAAGGTGTCTATCCATTAACATGAGCAAGAAAATATTTCAACAGAAGCCGTTAAAAGAAATATCTATTACTACAAAATAATCACATTCATTTTAATGACTTTATTGGTTAGGACGGAGAAATCCAGAAGTTTTTCTTTTATGGAATCAAATACCTCCAATCCCATGTATTTGGATGGGTCAGCAATTGCTAATTGTGCAATGGAGACATTGGATGCAATTGTATTTCTGTCAACTCCATGTCATCTGAAAGCTTCCAACATATTGTGACCTTTTTTATAGGCTGACAATTTTATTTTATATCTGTGCAATACTTCCTCTGGATTTTTATCTGAAAAAAGAGAAAAACATAATTACAGTATAGTGGAATGTCCATATCTGAACTGTCTGTGAAACCTTTTTTGGAACAAACATTGATTTTTACATTAACATTAAAACAAATAAAACGGTAACTATTAACATACAGAAAATGCATACACAAGCACTCTGTATGATATATTTACATTAATACATGCATGTAAATATATAGAATTATTTGTAAACCTAACGTCTATAGATACAGAAACAACCTTTAAAGTAATGATGAAGTTAAATGAATAAGAGAACACCATGATAACTGCAAAATATATGCAATTTTAAAAACTCTTCATAAAGAAAAATTTGACTCATATATTTCATTACAAATACAAAATTCGTCATTAGACACCTACTTGTTTTCCAAACGAAGTCTAAAATAAAATGCAGCTTATGTCACTGCAAGATGAAGATGGCAAAAAAGGAGTCTATTGGCCACTTCATGTGGTATATACGTATATAGTTTAAAGAGTTTAAAAGTAATAATGTTAATATATGACTGGCTATCGTTTTAACAGTGACTAATTTACCAACAAACTGTTTAAACTATCTCATATTTTGTTTTGGGCAGATCACATTCATTAAGAATATAAGATTGCATATGTATTAAATTAACATAATAAATAATTAGTAATACAACCCCGATTCCATAAAAGTTGGAGTGTTTTGTAAAATGTAAATAAAAACTGAATGCAATGATTTACAAATCTCATAAACCCATATTTTACTGCGGTGGGTTGGCACCCTGCCCGGGATTGGTTCCTGCCTTGTGCCCTGTGTTGGCTGGGATTGGCTCCAGCAGACCCCCGTGACCCTGTATTCGGATTCAGCGGGTTGGAAAATGGATGGATAAACCCATATTTTATTCACAATGAAACATAGAAAACATCAAAGGTTTAAAGTGAGACATTTTACCATTTCATGAAAATTTTTAGCTCATTTTGAATTTGATGGCAGCAACACATCTCAAAATAGGTAGGATGGGGTAAACAAAGGAAAAGTAAGTGGTACTAAAAAGAAACAGCTGGAGGGACATTTTGCAGCTAATTAGGTTAATTAATTAGCAAGGTCAGTAACATGATTGTGTACAAAAAGAATATCTTACAGAGGCAGAGTCCCTCAGAAGTAAAGATGAGCAGAGGTTCACCAATCAGCAAAAAAATTGCATCTGCAATTCAGAATGATGTTCCTCAACATAAGACTTTGAATACCTCATCATCTACAGTACATGATATCATCAAAAATTTCATTAATCTGGAAAAATCTCTGTGCGAAAGGGACAAGGCTGAAAATCAATATTGGATGCCCGTGATCTGTGGGTCATCAGGTGGCACTGCGTTAAAACATGACTGATTCAGTCATGGAAATCAATTAATGGGCTCAGGAACACTTCCAGAAATCACTGTCTGTGAACACAGTTGCCCGTGCAATCCACAAATGCAGATTAAAGCTCTATCATGAAAAGAAGAAACCATATTTGAACATGATCCAAAAATGTTGCCATCTTCTCTGGGCTCATATAAAATGGACTGAGGCAAAGTAGAAAAACTGTTCTATGGTTAGATTTTTCGAAATCTGAAATTCTTTTTGGAAAACTTGAAACGCTGCATCCTCTGGACTAAACAGGAGAAGGACCATCCAGCTTGTTATCAGCGCTCAAAAAGCCTGCATATCTGATGTTATATGGGTGCATTAGTGCCCATGGAATTGGCTGTTTGCACATCTGGAAAGACACCATCAATGCTGAAGGATATATACAGGTTTTAGAGTAACATATGCTCCCATCCAGATGATGTCTTTTAAAGTCCTTGTATATTTCAGCTGGCAATACTAAACTGCACCTATTACAACAGCATGGCTTTGTAGTAGATGAGTACCTGTGCTGAACTGGCCAGCCTGCAGTCCAAATGTTTCACCAATTGAAAACATCTGCCACATCATAAAATGAAAATTATGACAAAGAAGACCTAGGACTGTTGAGCAACTAGAATCTATATCAGACACGAATGGGACAACATTTCTCTCCCAAAAGGAAAAGTCCTCTTTCAACGTTTTTGAAACTTCTTGCTGCCATCAAATTAAAAATGACCTTATTCTTTTCTTAAAATGGATTTTGGATCACATATGTTAAAAATTACACAAGAATGTGCAACCTTAAATAAAGTAAACTAAGGTTATTTGTATAACTTAAAAATAACAAGAGACCTATGAATGAATAATGGTTACAGTATTATTAAGTTTAAGAATGCTATTGAATTTGCTATGCTATGAATTTCCCCTTGGGGATTAATAAAGTATCTATCTATCTATCTATCTATCTATCTATCTATCTATCTATCTATCTATCTATCTATCTATCTATCTATCTATCTATCTATCTATCTTCTTTGCATTATATATTTCAACATTCAAAAATATTAATGTTTATTCACTTATGTTTTTAAACTAAAAATGTTTCTAAGCCTTTTGAATATGTATTGAATACATTTTAATACAAAGGCAACCTCAGAATTACCCAGTGTTAATGGAAACGTGCTGAGAGTATATAAGCAATAATTCAAATGTATGACTAAATGTGGTGAATCCCACACCTGCTAGTTGCTGTTTGCAGATTCTCCCAGTATTGGAGAGGTTGTTCCCCACATGTCTACAAAGACTTGCAGGTTTCGGTCATTGTTTTTGGCCTCGTATGGATGTGTGAGTGAGTGGACCCTGTGATGAACTGATTATTTACATTCCACTCTTTGCTGCCTGGGTAGGCTACTGTCACAATTATCCCAAATTGGATTAAGTAGGTTTGAGAATATGATGTTATTTTGAATATTATACATATTAACACAAAACTTTCAAAAATTCCAGTCACTTAAACTTAATCAAAACATACCATGTCTGATTATAGCAAGATTTTCAACTTTTGCCTGTTATTTTCATCACATAAATGTTCCGAGATTAGCGATGCCGATTTATAGCTTCGGGATACTGGATTCTAATCCACCCCAGTCGTCTAGGTGACGTTTGAAATCTCTCCCCGTTTTCGCATGGGTTTTATCCGGGATATCCAACTTTCTTCTAACATTCAAAGTATGTACGCACTCTGTGTAATTGCACCTTATTGCAGTCGACCGAATACCCTTCTATACCTGATTTCTGTTTTACAACCTCGGCCACTCTAAAATTAAACGAAGTTGATAATGCGAATATGTAGTTGCATTTTCTGCAACACTGCGAATCGTTTTAATTTTTATCATGTTTATTCAAATCTTTTATTATCTTAATATCTAACAACTGGTGTATGTAAGGCCCAATATGTTGTACCCATTATTATGTCGCTGGAGGATCCCTAGCTGAATGTGATGCACAACAGTTCTCGTTTTCTAGTATTTATACTGATAGAATCAAATTAAGAGCATGTACTTCTCAGTATGATCCGCATACTGCATTGCGCGATATTTCCTGCAATAAATTACGATTTGCACGAGCTGCGCGCGCAAGCTTCCAGCTTTGGAGTTTTTACTCGCAGGAACTTCCTGTCCCGCAATCATATTGAATAATCCGTGGAAAGGTGTTCTTATCGCACTATGCCCGGTGGCCCCGTTCAAATTGTCCCCGATGGAGGTGCAACATTCTGCAACTATGCGATTTGGTGTTTTCAGTTCTAGTTTAGTATTTTTAGAACATCTGCAAAACATTTCTCCAAAGTAATCGCTTTGCAACTAATGCTACCGGTTTCAACATTGATCTGATTACCGACTTGCTTATACAGGATACCCAGAATCCATGACGTTCCTTATATTGAAAACTATGCTAAAATGCGCATTGCTGTCTAGAAGCATAACGCACATACTATCATGAAACACTTGAAAAAATAATTAGTCTTATTTTTCCGCCGGCGCAAAATATACGTCCAAAGAACTGTTTTCTATAGGCTACATATTATAATGGTAGAAACGTTGTATACCACTTTAAGAAAAGTTGGGCGGTTCCCGTCATTTAACCAATGGTCTCTTCTCTGTTTAAATAGATTTGGATGTCAATCAATTTCTTGTTACTCAGCCTCCCTTCAATCGCCATATTGGTTCGTAACAGTGACTCGTCTTTTTTACTTTTGTTTTACTACAAAGCGAAACACAGTGGAATGACTTTATCTTCTGCTTGTCATTTCGACCATCACCGATTATATTAGCATAGGCCTGGACTACCACTTATTGCATGGACATTTTTGTTTCTTGCTGTATCCACACTAGTATATGCAGAACCAATATTGTGTTTTTGATCGAATTTGTGCGTTTTGTTTAAAGATTTGTTTTGTATTCCTTAATTCAGTTTTATGGGAAAAGGATGTCAAACGTCCGCGTTTCCAACGGTAGCCCAACTCTGGAGAGAATGGATGCGAGACAGTCTGATAACCCGAAACCTTCTGCTTGCAGGATTCTTTTCGGACTACCGGATCACGAAGAGTTAAAGAAAGAATTTAAGAAGCAAAGGGAAAGTATTGAAGCAGCGTCCCGCGACAGGTTCAATTTTGACTTCGTCAATTACCAACCACTGCCTGGGAGGTACAAGTGGGAAATTGTTGATGGGAAAGATTTACCTGAATTCTACACCCGACCCCCCCGGGTTAAGAGGAAACCTGACCAAAAAAACTTGGATCATAACGGGAATTCTAATACTTCTAGTGTGGCATCGTGCCAGGGCAGTTTTGAGACCAAAATATTGCAAGAGCAGGGCCCAGGCAACAGTGCCATGCAAAAAGACTGCAAAGATAATAGCACCGGGCAAAGAAAAAGAACTGCGTCCAACGGTAAGTCTGGACTTCTGCATAAATCACATTGGATTAAGAATGTGTCCTTTCGATGCCACCGTTAAGCATATCCTGGCATTAGCCTTTGTAAATAAAACCTCAGTGTACGGTCATTTGCTCTGTTCCGCCCAACACTCTTGCGTCGTCTCTTGTTTTGACTGACGGTGTGAGTTTATTTCGGAAATGCTCATTGAGTCGGATTTGCAAGCGTAAGAAACATACACGCCCCTTCCCTAACTTTTATTTTTTTTTATTTTTGTATGTTCAAAGAGTTTTCTTCTCAGAGTAAAAGGGCAAATAACGGCACAGCTTTGGAAGAGGATGAAAAAATCTGTTGTCAAGCTGTGGCCATGATCGAGCAGACTCCCAGGAAATCTAGTCCAAGTCACCACACGTAAACACCAGGTAAGTTGTACAACGGCGATTATTAAACTTTGGAAATGAATCATTATGGAGCTTGAAACCATTTTGCGTTAACTGTTTTTTTTTGTCGTAAGGTTTACAGCATATATATATATTGGTTGTGCTATAGTTTGCATTTCACTATCCTTTGCTTCTCAAAGCCTGTGAATGGACAATTAACAGGGATTTTCAATATAGTTAAAATGGGATCGGATCAGACTCGAATCTTCTTTCTTGAAGGGCAAGTTCGAAAATGCATTAGTAACGGCTCATTCGTATATATGTATACATTTTGTGTTTTTTGTAGCGTTATATTTAGGGGCAGTTGCATAAATGTCAGTTTACCTAGTGATTGTGAATGTTGCAATCCTGATTTATTTTGAGTTCTTGAAGGGGAAAAAAGCAATTGGTAAAGAAATGTAAAACGGGCCAAGACCGTTGTAATAACAATGAACAGAAAGCGCAATCGGGTCACAAAGCTAGAGGTTTGATTAAAAAAAAAAAAAAAAGGTTAATCCAATTCCACGGTAACAGCCCACGTCAGCGACTTTTTTAACACAACGCTGAAGGAAATAGTCGCTTTTACAAACGTTTACCCATGGGTACTTTTCAGAACCAACGGTCAAAGGTTATTTTAAGTAAATACCGTATGGTCTGCGAATGTGTCTTGCTTTTACATTTGAAAATTATCGTGGTTTCTAATCATAGTAAATGTGGTTCAGTATGTGCTCCAACATTAATAATACCTACCGTTGTATAGTTCTTGACTACGTTTCAGATTTTACAGAATAATCATTACGTTTTTGTTAACTTTTTATAAAAATTCTAACCAATACCGTACTTTTAATGTGGAAATAATGCCACTTAATACAAATATCTAGTGCCTTCTATTTACAGGCATGACTCCTCGACGTTGTCTTGTTTGTTCAATAATAAAGGCTCGTGTAACAAAATTTGAATGCATCTGTACACAGAAGAAATAGATGTGCAAGCATGCAAGTATTCTTCCATCCATTATGAAATCGATATCATTTAGTATTGCGTTGATATTGTCTGTTTGTAATTATATGCAGACTTTTTTACTCCCATACATACGGTGTTAAGAAAACAAATAAGGGACGGAATCCTTAACCCTTCATTAAACACCCTTTAGTTAATGAGTCTTGGTACAGTATAGATACATTAGCTATTTTAACTAATTCTTCTTTTTTGTAGGCCAGAAGATCTGAATCCTTTGATCTCGAAACATGGAAAAAAACAGTTCAAAAATACATATCTATTTTTTGTGATGGAAATACTGTACAAGCACTGAGGGGGGGGGGGGGGGGGGCACTAATTATTTGGCACTCAAATGTCTCTAAAGCAGTGGATGTAGCGGTGTTTAATTAGGATGACTTTTTTTTTTTTTTATATATAAATATAACTACCTTTTGTATATATGATAATTCTTATATGTAGCACATACAAATATGTTCCAGCAATACTCATTACGTGTTGGAGTATTTTTGGTTTTTATATATAAATTTATATAAATATAATTTTTTAAACTTGAAAAGATTGCAGTGCAGAATGTTGTTTTTTTTTTCTCTCTCTTTCTCTCTCTACACTTACTTAGAGTGAAGATACATATGTAGCATTTTAAAGCCAAATGGCATTTTTTTATTTTTGCTTTAATGGTTATTTTGATGTAAGTGCACTATTGATTTGTAGTTTTTTCTAATTTGCCTAAAAATATGCAAAGAGCTGCGTGCATCAGGGACACAACCAATTTTCATGTGATTGCCAATATAAATAATGACACTCAGATTTTATTTTTTCCCTAAGTTCTGTGATTTTGTTTCATTCTGGTAATGGATATTTTACAATATACAATTTTAAAATCAGTGGTTGCATGCCTGTTGCACAAATCAGTTAATTATTGCACATACTGTATATTCCTATATTCAAAACTGATTAAACTTTAGGAATATATCCCTTATGTTTTTGTATGTTCAGAATTGTTTAAAAAAGGTTAATGCAGGAAAACGTTCATACAAGTTATTTGCAGAGTATTCTTCTTATAAATCCTAGTTTTTGAACTTAAATATATGCATACTATATACAGCTATATGCAGATATTTGATTTGACAGATGACTAATTTTAAAACACAGTCTGAAAAACTGTTTAAATTCGGTAAAAACAGAATTGTAAAACAAAATACTGTTGAATTGTCATTCAGCAAGCCCTTTCTCATCCGTTACCAACTATTGTACTAATTTAGCCATATAAAAATGTTTTGTGAAGTTAACTTTTAAATATGTCATGCTGATTTGTTGCCAGAATAAATTTTGAATACTTCTTCTGAAATGTCTTTTGCAGTGTGATCCAACTTTTACAGTGAAAATCATTCCACACACATAGTGTGTGTGTGTGTATGTGTGTGTATATATATATATATATATATATATATATACACACACACACACACTAATTTTTTTTTTAACCTCATATGTTGCCTGTGTATTTTCTTTTGTAAAAATGTACCTGTTGTACATAAACACACTGAGAAATTATACTAACTTATTTATGTTTTTTTTTTTATTGTCATTTATTTGTACTTGCTTTTGTTATTTTGTAGAACTAGCAGCTGCATTTTTAATCATAATATGCAGACTGAGCCAGATTGAAATATTTGGTATATTCTTTGTGTGTTTAATAAAATAATATGCTGTTAATAGAAAAACTGAAATACTGTGGTGTTTGAAGAAAAATTTGTGTATGTAATGTTATGCTTAAACAAGATATAAAATTGTTTAAGACAACAACTTGTTCTGTTCATTAAACATGTATTCCCTGTATTTTGCCTTTTGCCTTTTTCAAACAATTTCGTAATAAAATTTGGCAGTATCATTGAACCTGCAAATAAAATTTTAAAGTAGTTCTTGGTAGTTATGCAGAAATCTTCAATAATTTCTGTTACATTTTCCACGCTTTTGTATTTATCCACAAAATATTTTGAAAGTTATCTAGTTCTGTTACTGTTGTGTTCTTCGGATTAATTTTGCCTCTGCACAAGCATTTTGCAGACTCAAGTAAGTAGCAATAGCAGGCAGGTCCTGGTGAAGCTTCAGTTTACCTACCTTTAGTTCAAATTCTGTTTTCATAATGATTTTTTTTTTTTTTTTTTTTTTTTTTTTTTTTAAACCACAAATCTGTTCTTGCCTTCTAGTGATATGATATTTCTGCCTCATGACACTAAGTCCTTTTTAAGAATTTGTATCTTCCTTTAAATTGAAGTACATGTTCCTATGTGAAATGCAAGTACCAAATTGGCTCAGTTTTGAGTGAATGTGTACCATCCAGAGCAGGGTTGCTGTCTTAGTCCCTGTTGCCCGGATACTACACAACACAACCCACATTGAGAAGCTGTTCCAGAAAAATCAGTGCATGTTTTCTTAGGGTACATTTCTACCCTTGATAAGCAAGTTTATACACCAATTTAGAACTGGTTTAAAAAAACAAAAATGCAAAATTAACGATCTGAGTTATGGTTGTGTCTAAAAGCTTTTAAACAAAAACTTCAATCATTTTTCTAAGCAAGTGGTTTCTAATCCCCGGTCCCTTGGGAGTACTGGGACAACTGGCTTTGAATCCTTTTAAAGTTCTTAATCAAAGGTCAGTTTCTTCCAGTATCTCCTTTCCAAAAAAATAGACATTTCCAAAATCATAAAACTAAAACTAACAGGTTTAAATACACATTTCTGCTAACCTACACGAACAGAAGACTTTGCCCCTTTAATATTCCTACAGTAATTATTTGCTTAAGTAGTAGAGACACACACATGGGTGTGAATAACACAAAGTTGCCTTCTGTGATGGCTGACTTTTTGCACCTAATTTGAACAATGCTTTTCCCATGTTCAAAGTACTGTGCACTTCTAGATCTAGAGGGCATATAAGTCAAATTGTGCACAGACCGATTATGTGACTTCCTAAAGGTCACACAGGGAGGGAGGTGGTGATAGAGCCAGGAGTCTTACAGTTTTAAATCCGATGCTCAGCCATTAGCTGTTAAGTGAACATGGTTTTTTCTAAAATACTGTAGTTTGGTGGTTTCAATCTTGGTGAGAAAATGTTGTAAAGCAACGAATGTAATTTTAATTTTAAAAGCTTATTAAAGTAAAATATTATTTCTAAATTGGCATATCAAATGATCTATTTTGAGGTGCATGTTCTGTAGTCATTAGTGTATATCCTGCAGGAATTAAGGGGCCAGCACTTCCAGCCCATGGTCATTTATTGAATGCATTTATTCCTGTAGGGTAGGAAACCTTGAATTAATAAAGTAGCACTCCATTTTGGGCCTTGATCAGTTTTCAGCTTTCAGTAGGTTCAGATGTGATATTGAAAAGTGATTCAATGGTTTAAAAAGTCTCTTGTGAGTCTAACTACCAGAACAGTTCATATAAACTGCTTTACTGGGGCTGGAGTTTCTGTTAATGAGGTTGATATAGATAATTGTGCTTGTATTGATGTTTACATTAGTTGATTAAACAAATTAAATGTCAACAAGCCAAAGTGCTGTAAAAACTTTACATTTTGTAACCAGCATTGTCCTGTTGTTTTCATCTTTTGCAGCATTGTCCTATAATTTCCATCATATGCTCATATGTTCACTTAATGACCTGAGATTCTTGATGTACTGTACATCCTTTTATAAAAGGAGTTTAATTCCATTATACTGATATACAAGCATATGAGGATAATAATAATAGCAAATTGCTATTGCTAAACCAGGGGAGATTAGACCCAAGTTATTGCATTGTGGTGCACAGTTGGTGTAAGTTTGGCACTTCTTGTTAATTTTTAAATTCACAGTGAATGCAAAAACAAAATTGCACACATTTAGTGGAGCACCAGTTTACAGCCAAGAAGTAGTTTCTGATTAGATGTACGTTTAGAATGAAAAGATGTAGCTTCTTTGAGGGCTAAGGTCAATTTCTATGCTCTAGAGGTTAAGGAAATATTTTCATAGGGTCATTTTTGAAATTAGCTTAATTTGCAGTGGTTAGGTGATGGTACCCTACTATGTACTGAAACTGAGATTACCAAATCAACCCCCTTTCATTTAGGGGGCGTTTCACCCAATGGATCTTGTTATATATGGAGAAATAGGCTGAAGGGGACATTCTGCTATTTAAAGGACTATATTCAGTATTCCTCCAAGATAGTTCCAGGACATGCAACAACGATTTTCATTCTTAGGTGGTCTGGGATTCCTTCCAAAACTACAGAGGGGATATTGTTGAGGAATGGAACACCTGTCTTGGACTTTTCTACTTTACAATATAAAACTCATGCTGGGACAAGTGGATGAGAAAAAAAAAACACTATTAGACCATTAGTTGAGTGTCTTTTGAAGTTCAAATATTCTAAAAACTGAATTGTCCATAATTCTAAATTTGCTCATCTACACATTACTATATTTCTTATTCTTTATAGGTTTGGCAGCTAAATTGTTTTAATGTTTTATATGAGACATTCTCAAATAAAGTTTTTTTTTTATTCTCCTATTTAATCTGTGAATTTTTTTTTTCCTTTTTACAAATTAATGCTTTAACAATCCTAATAAATAATTTAAGTACATTTCACCCACTTTCAGTGTTCTTTTAATTATACATTTGACTTCTTCTTCTTTTGGCTGCTCCTGTTAGGGGTTGCCACAGTGGATCATCTTTTTCCATTTCTTCCTGTCCTTTGCATCTTACTGTGTTACACCCACCACCTGCATGTTTTCTCACCCCACAACCATAAACCTTCTCTTAGGCCTTCCTCTTTCCCTGTTGCCTGGCTGCTCTATCCTTAGCATTCTTTTCCCAATATACCCAGCATCTCTCCTCTGCACGTGTCCAAACCAATGCAATCTCACGTCTCTGACTTTGTCTCCAAACTGTCCAACCTGAGCTGATCCTCTAATGTACTCATTTCTAAACCTGTCCATCCTCGTCACACCCAATGCAAATCTTAACATCTTTAACTCTACCACCTCCTGTCTCCTGTTTTTCTGGTCAGTACCACCGTTTCCAACCCATATAACATAGCCGATCTCACTGCCATCTGTCACAAATTACTCCTGACAGTCTTATCCACCCATTCCACCCTGCCTGCACCGTTTTTCACCACTCTTCCACAATCCCCATTACTCTGTACTGTTGATTCCAAGTATGTAAACTCATTCACCATCACCAACTCTACTCCCTGCTTCCTAATCATTCCACTGACCTCCCTCTCATTTGCACACATGTATTCTGTCTTGTTCCTCTCCTCTCTAGAGCATATCTCTACCTCTCCAGGGTCTCCTCAAACTGCACTCTACTCTTGCTACAGATTACAGTGTCATCAGCAAACATCATAGTCCACGGGGACTCATCTAATCTCGTCTGTCAACCTGTCCATCACCATTGCAAATAAGAAAGGGTTCAGAGCTGATACCTGATGTAATCCCACCTCCACGTTGAATGTATCATGTCACTCCTACCGCAGACCTCACCACTGTCACACTTCCGTCGTACATATCCTGTACAACTCTTACCTACTTCTCTGCCACTCTCGACTTCCTCATATAATACCACAACTCCTCTTCAGGCACCCTGTCATATATGCTTTCTCAAGGTGCAATGCACATAATGCAACTCCATCTGGCCCTCTCTGTACTTCTCCATCAACACCCTCAGAGCAAACATCATATCTGCGGTGCTTTTTCCTGGCATGAAACCATACTGCTGCTCACTAATCATCACCTCTCTTCTTAACCTAGATTCCACTACTCTTTCCTATAACTTCATGCCGTGGCTCATCAATTGAATCTCCCTGTAGTTACTGCAGCTCTGCACATCCTCCTTGTTCTTAAAAAGAAGTACCAGTACACTTCGTCTCCACTCCTCAGGCATCCTCTCACTTTACAAAATTCCATTAAACAATCTGGTTAAAAACTCCACTGCCATTTCTCCTAAACACCTCCATGCTTCCACAGGTATGTCACCTGGACCAACAGCCTTTCCATTTTTCATCCTCTTCATAGCTGTCCTTACTTCCTCCTTGCTAATCTGCTGCACTTCCTGATTCACTATCTCCACATCATCCAATCTTCTCTCTCTCTCGTTCTCTTCATTCATCAGCCTCTCTTGGTACTCTTTCCATCTACTTAACACACTCTCCTCGCTTGTGAGTACTGTATGTTTCCATCTTTATCCTTTATCACCCTAACCTGCTGCACATCTTTCTCTGTCTTGCCAATTGGTACAGGTCCTTTTCTCCCTCCTTAGTGTGCAATCTCTCATACAACTCATCATATGCCTTTTCTTTAGCCTTCACCACCCCTCTCTTTGCCTTACACCTTATCTCATAGTACTCTTGTCTACTTTCTGCATCTCTGTGACTATCCCACTCCTTTGCCATCCTCTTCCTCTGTAGACTCTCCTGCACGCCCCCATTCCACCACCAGGTTTCCTTTTCATCCTTCATCTGTCCAGATATCACGCCAAGTACCCTTCTTGCTGTCACCTTTACTACTTCTGTTGTAGCTGCAACTCTTCGCTGCCATCCAGTGCCTGTCTTACCTCCTTCCTGAACTCAACCTTGCAGTTTTCCTTTTTCAACTTCTACCATTTGATCCCTTGCTCTGCCCTCAATCTCCTCATCTTCTTGATCTCCAATGTCATCCTACAGACCACCATCCTATGCTGCCTAAGTACACTTTCCCATGCCACCACTTTGCAGTCTTCAATTTCCTTCAGATTGATCCTCCTGCGTAGGATATTTTTTACCTGTATGCATCTTCCTCCACTCTTGTATGTCACCCCATGTACCTTCCTGTTCTTAAAATATGTATTCACCATAGCCACGTTAATCATTGTCTCAAAATCCACTATCATCTGACCTTCTTCATTCCTCCCCTTGTCACCATGTCTACCCATCACCTCCTCATCCCCTCTGTTCCCTTCACCAACATGTCCATTGAAATCCGTTGCAATCACCACTCTCTGTTCCTTGGGTACATTCAACATCACTTCATCCAACTTACTCCAGAAATCTTATTTCTCATCCATCACACACCCAACTTGTGCACTAATAACATTCATCATCACACACAACTTCCAGCTTCATAATCATCACTCTGTCTGACACTCTTTTCACCTCCAAAATACTCTTGACATACTGTTCCTTCAGAATTACCCCTACCCAATTTCTCCTCCCATCTACACCATGATATCACAATTAGAATCATTTGCACACACAATATATCAACTTTCCTTCCCTCCATTACATCAGTTAACTCCCTTCCCTTACCAGTCAAACTGCCAACATTCAAAGTTCCAATCCTCAATTGCACTTTCTTTACCTTCTTCCTCTCCTCCTGCCTCTTCTACTTCTTCTTCAGCCAACCATAGCCCAATTCCTACCAGCATCCTGTTGGCTAACAGTACTGGTAGCTGCCACTGTTAACATGGGCCTTGGAACGATCCAGCATGGATCTGTATTATTGTCAGCTTATTGATCTGGCAAAAGTTTACGCCGGATGCCCTTCCTGACATAACCCTCCTCATTTATCCGGGCTTGGAACCAGCACGAAGATACACACTGGTTTGTGCATCCCCTTTGGCTGGGTGTAGTTATTCATTTGACATTGTACCCAAAACTATTTTAAATATAACTTCAAAATACTGTCATGTCATTTTCTAACTGCTTAATGCAGACCAGGGTCTTTGGGTGGCTACAGCCTATCTCAGCTAGCATAAGGTGCCAGTGCATCACAGGGCAATCTCACAACCCCACACACCAGACACACACTAGGGCCAATTTAGAGTTGCCAGTTCACCTAACCTGCATGGCTTTGGGCAGTGGGAGGAAACCGGAACACCAGGAGGAAACCCATACAGACATGGGGAGAACATGAAAACTCCATGCAGGGAGGATCTGAGACTTGTTAAAATTGCTTTCCGCTAATAATTTAAAATTCTTTTGCAATAAATAGTGAGGTGTATCTCATTTATCCCAACATTTAAAAAATGGCAGGCATTTACCTATTTTAACATAGTTTACTGCCCGAGTGTCTGGTATAACAATTCAGCATTTTTAATGTACACAAATGTATGGCTGTTGTGTCTACATGTGGGATAGCGTGGTAGTATGGTGGGTACAACTATTGCTTAAATTCATATGCCTGTCCACTCACTGTTCTCTGTGTGTCTGCATAGATTTTCTCTCTGTAGTCTACATTCTAATAAAATCCACAATTGGTTGAGTGATGGCTCTAAACTGACCCTATATGAGTAATTGTTAAAAGTGTACCCTGCACTATGTTAATATTACATGGATGGGATGTCCAGTGCTGCCAGAATCGTAAGTATCTCACTCAAACCTATAATGCAGGAAGCGGTTTTAGGAAATGTGTGAATGTCTACTGGATATAACTCTTTTTTTGTCTTTTTGACACAGTTTCAGCTTTTATCCAAGTGACATAAGCTACACATGGGGTTATAGCTTCACAGCAGATGGGATGGGCAGCAACTCTTACACACTGATCTCAGAATTGTCTCTACTCTGTTCTTTGTCACATCACCAACAATGTGAATTTTTTCAATCAATTATTAGGCTGCCCAGAAAAGGAGTGGAAGGTTTTTAGGACATTATCATTATGCAACTACTTGTAAGGCCCATAAGGCACTATTTTCTTCCAAACTTTTTGTCACGCTAAAAGTTTTTGTTCTCCTTTCTGTTGCCACCAATAACATACATTTTTAAAAGCATTTGTATGTATTTTTTATTTTTGCATGTCTTTTACTTTTACTTATTCTAAATGATAGTTATTATTTATATAATAATAATAATAATAAGTCATTACATTTATATATATAAAGGCAATGTTTAGATTGACCTATAACAAACTATTTAATGTACATTCATATCAGAATTAATGCTGGTCAGTCCCAAGGGACCAAATACAGTAATTAATGAGGCTGCAGTTAGGAACATTTAATTTTTACTATCCATCCATCCATCCAACCCAGTATATCCTAACACAGGGTCACGGGGGTCTGCTGGAGCCAATCCCAGCCAACACAGGGCGCAAGGCAGGAACAAATTCCTGTGCAGGGCGCCAGCCCACCACAGGGCACACACACACACCAAGCACACACTAGGGACAATTTAGGATCGCCAATGCACCTAACCTGCATGTCTTTGGACCGTGGGAGGAAACTGGAGCACCCAGAGGAAACCCACGCAGACACTGGGAGAACATGCAAACTCCATGCAGGAGGACCCGGGAAGCGAACCCAGGTCTTCTTACTGCGAGGCAGCAGTGCTACCTTATAATTATTATTTATGTTAAGTAAGAAATAGAAGTATTATAATCTGTTTAATATGAACACAACTTTGTGCTATGGTCAGTAAAGATTAAAATCATTCTGAACATCCAAGTTTCATTGATACAAAGTTTCAATTGAATATATTTCAAATATAAGTTACTTTTAAAACTAATATTCCACTAGGTTACCTTCTTCCATCTTAAAATACCAGTGCTTCCCAAACTCGGTCCTGGTGACCCACTATGGCTGCAGGTTTTTGTTCCAACCAGCTTCTGTTTTTAATTGGACTCCTGGGCTAGTTAAGTGATGTGTTACTTCCCAAGTTCTGTGTTTAGGGAACAATATAGAAATTAGAAAACTGACTTTGGAAATATATATATATATATATATATATATACACTGGAACCTCGGTTCACGAACGTCTCGGTACACGTACAAATCGGTTTACGACCAAAAAGTTCGCCAAACTTTTGCCTCGGTTCACGACCACACACTCGGTATACGAACAAGCCAGTTTCCCTTTCGGTTTGTACATGTTCAGTCTCTCCCTGTGCATTTCATGTGTAGTGAGCAAGAGAGAGAGAGAGAGCGCGCGACACACACACACACAGGCAGTGTGAGAGAGAGACAGACGCACACACACAGGCAGCACGAGAGAGACAGACACAGGCAGCGCGAGAGAGAGAGCTGCGCACACACACAGGCAGTGGGAGAGAGAGAGGGGGCTGGACTCAAGGTAGTAAGGCAGTTAAAGAATGCACTGGGCTTGATTTTGTTTTCACTTCTGTTTACAGTGATCTGTTGGTAGCGTGCATTGTTGCAATGTTACTTTTCTTGGTGGTTTATTAAATTACGGATTTTTTCAAATGTTAAATTTTTTCCCTGTGTTTAAAACTCATTAAAAAAAAAAGTGTTTTTAGCCAGCGGTTGGTAGCGCTATAGTGCAAACTATTGCAGTGTTAGTTTTCTCTGTTGTTCAAGGTTTTCTCAGTGTTATTCAATGTTTTTACATTTAGTTTACTATTACGCTGTGCATTCTATGGTTTAATTAACTATATTTGTGCTTAAAAACTTAAAAAATATATATATTTACATACAGTTCGTATGGTCTGAAACAGATTCATTGTATTTACATACAATCCTATTGGGAAAATTGCTTCGGTTCATGACCAAATCGGTTTACGACCAGAGTTTTGGAACGAATTATTGTCGTGAACCGAGGTTCCACTATATATATATATATATATATATATATATATATATATATATATATATATATATATATATATATATATATATATATATATATTAAAATGTACCAAGCAGTTATATGGGAATAATGTGTTTTATTCTTTTTAACAATATTTTCATCTTGTCTGCTCTGCTCATTTTTAATTGTCATTAATATGATACAATGAAGGGGGAAAACTACACAGAGAAAGGGCAAAATATAATGAAATCAACAAAAGAGAGTTAAGCATTTAAATATATAGCATAAGCAGAAAAAAATTCTAAATGTCTTCTAAATATAAAAATCATGCTACTGTGCTTTTCTGAATGTAGAATAAGAGAAAAAATACCATTTAATTAAATGAGATCAGTGTTATCAGGTGTTGTCACTGATTATGAATCTGGTGGGAACAAAAACCTGTGGCCACAGTGGGTCCCCAGGACTGAGTTTGAGAACCCCTGTTATATATTATTTTTGTATGTTTATGTCTTTGTTGGTACTTTTCATGAGAAAATGTGAAAGTAAGAATGTAATTATGTGAGGTATGCTATATATACATGTCATTAAACCGAGTTTGAGAACCCTTGTATATATACACACACACTTTATTTTTTTCCATGTGCTTTCTTACACAGACAACATAGTGTTCATATGTTATTGGTAGAATTTCTTTTGTGAAATATCTTGTAATGCAATTGTACAAATGAATGATATTTTAGTCAGTGAACAATCATTATTTTAGAGTTAACATTGAACAAGGTAAAAGCATGAACCAGGAATTTCCCTGTTTGTTGCTACTGAGTATTGTATCCAACACAGCACACTGGAGTGGTGTTGTCTCATAGATGTGGGAGTCAGAGTCTGACACATCAGACTATTCACTTACTGTGTGGCTTTTGTCTGGTACTGGGGTTTGTTAGGTTAGTTAGCGACTCTAAATTGGCCTGGTGTGACTTTTCCTGGCAATCAGTTGATACCCAGTCAAGGGCAGTCTTCTGGCTTATCTGACAAGACCTTGAAATGGATTAAGTTGGTATGAGATTTGATCAGTAAATGGGTATCTAGGTGCTTGCGCCTTTTCAGGTCAGGAATACTTAAAACTAGAATGTAAGAAATATAAATCTATGTCAATTATCTTAATACATTTTTATTGAAAAGTCAGCAATAAGATAGACAGTCATTACAAACTCACTAAACAATGTTTAAAATAAGATAACATCCTCCCATTTCAGTTGAAAATATGCATAAAGATAAAATGATGTTATTCTTCAGTTTAGCCTTGAAAGACATTCAACCACTATTAACTACAAAATAAGTAACTTCTTATCCTTTGTACAAACACTTGAATCTACAAAGCATAACCTAAGCATGTTATCTGATGTAGCTGGATTTTAGCAAAAGACATAATTTCATAACTTTTGAATTAGAATCTGTAAGTACAACATTCTGCCATTGTAACTGATAACCTTCCAGGTAAATTACTCTGAAATATAGTGTTTTAACATATATAGGGCATATTACATTACTGGGTGACAAAGTGAATCAAGCTTAGATGAAGGTGAATTTATAAGTCCACAGCTTAGCTATAGTTCAGTATAGGAAGGAAGAGATCAAATACTAACTCTATATAGTAATGGAGAAACAGGATGTCAGCCTGCATAAAAAGAATAAACTGAATCATATGACATTGTGTGTTTAACACCAAGTAATTTATTAAAAAATCAAAGTATTTAGATTATGGCTTATAGTGTCATTATTGTCACATGTAGAACTTATTTCATGCATACGAGGGAGTACTTTATACCCATCAATATATGTTAAATCCATATATGTTTATATATATATATATATATATATTGAAATGAATGTATGTAGGCACTGTGGCTCATTTAGAGCATATCTTGTAGAGTAATAATATGTAGCTAATATATTTTTAATCCTGGCAGTAAATATTATATATCCTTGATTTTTCCTCAATTAAGAAGACAAAACGTGAAATAATACAGTGAGAGAATGCTTCATAAATTTGGGGAGATGGGTTAAAGTTTTAACCTGGTCACTGTCTGTATGTATAGTTTGCATATACTCTCTATGTTAGCAGTGATTTGTTTGGGATCCTCCCTTTTCTTTATCTACAGGTAAACATAAATGGTGCAGCTCAGCCTCTGCAACTATCTTTGTGTGTTCTGTGATGTATTCATGTCCTGTTCAGATTAGTTTCTGCCTTTCACTGGACTGGCACGGACTCCTGCAAATCTACAAGGGCCAAAGGAGGTACTGAACATTAATGAACTGATGGAATAAAATAAGGGGCAGTACAGTGGCGCAGTGGTAGCGCTGCTGGCTCGCAGTAAGGAGACCTGGGTTTGCTTCCCGGGTCCTCCCTGCATGGAGTTTGTATGTTCTCCCTGTGTCTGCGTGGGTTTCCTCCGGGTGCTCCGGTTTCCTCCCAAGACAGGTTAGGTGCATTGGTGATCCTAAATTGTCCCAAGTGTGTGCTTGGTGTGTGGGTGTGTGTGTGTCCTGCTGTGGGGTGGTGCCCAGCCCAGGGTTTGTTCTTGCCTTGCACCCTTTGCTGGCTGGGATTGGCTCCAGCAGACCACCGTGACCATATGTTAGGAAGGTTGGAAAATGACAGACTGCTTGACTGGAATAAAATAATCGTTTTCCACATAGAGCAACTGAGCAGACAATTGTGTCGTCAGTATAAATGCAAGATTATCATTGGAGCTGATTAATTAGATAGCAAGCCGAGGATGACCATCACATTTTACTTTTATTCTTCCACATTGTCAGCAATTAATAGTATACAGCTCTCCAATAAATTGAGGGTAAAGGTATTTGCAAACTATAGGGTTTAAATTTACAAATCATTACGGAAAAGTGAACGCTACTTCTTTATCCAAGTACCGTTGGTAATGAATCCAACCCCATGCATTTTTTGCAACGTACGTCCAATTAGAATCGGACACTTAAACAGTACAATCCTGAATTTAAATTCATGTACGCGTATTTAATTTAAAATGTATAAGACATGCAAAGATGTAAATGGTGATTCGTTAGATGAGTACATTAGCACCACGGATTGATTACATTTTTTAAAATGTTAAAATATGTTTTGCAACCTTTCGTTCCATCTTTTGTTTAGGCATATTAGAAGAAACTACGTGTTTATATAATTTTTGTAAACGCAGCGTTGTCAATGGAGTAAGTTGTAACAACCAAATTACTTTTAGAAAAAACTTGGTAAACAAGTCGATACTGCAGAAAACAGGGAAGTTCTTCCAAAAAAAGAAACTGTTTAAATGATTGACACATTTATGATCCAATCATGATTTCACTTTAAAAAACACACCACTCAAACTAACTAATGAAAATAGGAAATTGGCAAGGACCCGCCCATTACACTGGTCTTTTTTTTTTTTTAACCCCTCCTAATATATTCAGCTAGAAAGAATATTACTGACTGTCCCTGACGTAGTGTATTTTTTTAATTCGTGCGATATTGATAAGTTGGTTGCTGATGCAAGCATATTTTAAAGTTAGGTGTGGCTACGCCGTAAGTTCGTTGTTTTGGGCTGTTGTTTTGTGAGAAAAACTGCGGCAGAGCAGTTAAGCTTTACAAATACTTAATTTTTTTAATCTTTTTGCGCTGATGTAAATATATCAAACTGCAATGCTTTCAGCAGTTTAAAATTACTTTTATTTTCATAGGTACTGCATTTCTTTTTCTTTCTTTCTTTCTTTCTTTCTTTCTTTCTTTCTTTCTTTCTTTCTTTCTTTCTTTCTTTCTTTCTTTTAACAGATGTAGTCAATCGAAAAAACTCGTGTTGCAATACCTGCTAATGCTTGTTTAATGATTAACATTGTTTTAATTTCTTCCTTTTTTTCTAAAAAAGAAAATCATGGATATTAAGAAATGCTGTGCATTCATTTTTTATGATGTACTATTTTTAAACATCATCTATACCATTTTTCTTTTCTGTGCAAGAAAAGCATACCAACAGTTCTCACTTTTTCAGTTTCTTCTCTCTTTCATACGTAAGTAGAATACTTTGTTGATCATCACTGAAAACATAAACATTTATTCATGTCTTAACAGCAAAATGAATAGCTGCCATAATAAAGTTGGAAGGAGCTTGCCAAAAAGTCATGTTCAGTACAAAAATAAGCATTTCACTAGGAGAAATTTAATGTCCAATTAATAATAATAGTAATAAATAATGCATTACTCATTTGTCTTCCACCGTTCCAATCCTTTTAACCTTTTAACCACCTTTTCCAATCTTATTAATCCAATTCATCCAGGTCAGAGTTGTGGGGTGGCCAAAGGCTATGCAGGCACAAATCAGCCTCACCAGTTCATCACAGGGTGAGTTTGAAGGCATGTCCAACACATACATAATGAACTATGTTCATTTGTATGTAGTACTATTATGTTGATAAATTACATTTTTATTCTTTACTATAGGCTTCACTAGCATCAAAAAGTTGGTATACATTTTTAAATATACAGTACATATGTGGCAGTACAACAGCATATCAAGCACAAACAATGCAGTATTGTCAGATAACAGAAGTATCTGGCAAGTATTAAGCCGCATGTACCAGAAAGATCTATTCATATCAGCCATGCTATTATATTAAACTACAAGCATTGGCACATTGCACCAAAGATAATACATAATAAATTCGAAGTTGAACTTCTGTTGCCAGCAGAGCAGGATAGTTTATAATACAATGGTTGTAACTGTATTTTCTCAGTAAATAGTAGGGAGATACTGCTGAAAACTTGTGAATGAAGGGGCCGAAATGTAAAAGTTGGAACAGGTGGTTTTTCATTGTGGATTATATATCAGGACAAAGGTAATGTCTCAAATAAAGATTGGAAGAGACCCATTAAGAGCAGGTTGTACAAGTGTTTTAAAATCCGTAAAAAAACAGTTTGGGTAGAGGATAGTATGCAGTTTTATGATTTTAGGGTTGCTGTTTCACTCATTCAACATTTCTTCTAGAGCACACCATGCAAACCCATAAGGAAAACAAAAACAACAAGGCTGCCTAAAAATTAAATAAATTCTACAGAACTGGACATCCTTTTTCTAAGATGGTTATCAATTTCAAGATCTTGGGGAGCTGACTCCTACTTCAGTAACCCTAGACACAAGACAAGAAGCTTGATGGGATGCCAGTCTATTTTAGGAAATACACACATACACACATACATAAAGCCAATATAGAGTTCAATTAACTTAACTCATATATGTTTTGCAAACTTTGAAATACATACACAGACATCAATAGAGCAGGTAAATTCCAGGAAGGCAGTGCTTTGGCTCGATTTAAAACTCTGAACTCTGCATCTGTTATGCATCAGCACTATATACAGGTTCTGCTGAACAAGTAGGATTTTGTTTAATTTCATTTTGGTTACCTTTGTTTTTCCCTTGTCTAATTGTTCCTGTGTGTGAGCTGCAATTAGATTAGATTAGATTTGATTTGATTAGATTAGATAAAATGTATTAATTCCATGGGGAAATTCAGATACATACAGTAGCAGAAACATAAAAAACAAGGATACAGACATACAGAACAGATAATACAGCCAATCAATCATAGATAGATAGATAGATAGATAGATAGATAGATAGATAGATAGATAGATAGATAGATAGACAGACAGACAGACAGACAGACAGACAGACAGACAGACAGATAGATAGATAGATAGATAGATAGATAGATAGATAGATAGATAGATAGATAGATAGATAGATAGATTAATTTAACAAGTACATCAGGTGGAAACATTGAATTGCCTGATAACAGAGGACAGAAAAGAGGCATTTCTTAACACCCCGTGGTGGAATGAGCCGGAGACTCAAATTTCTCCAAGAAAGCACCTCCTGGAGGGGATGGCAGCCCACACATATAAAATTAACTTATCAGTTGGCATGTAGTAAGTTTAAGTTACTTGCTCAAGGTCACGCAGTGAGTTGAAGTCGATAGTGTAAATTCCAATATCCGTGCCACTACAACAAAATCACAGAAGTCAGTTTCTTCAATTTAGTATTGTTTCACTAAATTGACCAAAAATAGCTAATCAAGAAGTGAAATCTTTGTAAAAGCCCTTTTGAATTAACATTGATAGAGCTGTACGGCTTGAAAATGGTATGCATATACAGAAGACATTATCATTCCACTCGTTTTTTGTTCAAAGATTTGTTTGCTGGCTTGGCAAAAGCCAAGCTAAATCAGTATAAAAGCAAAACCTTAGTACTAAGTATTACTTGGTTTATTTGATATGCATCATCAATCAGATGTACAGTACAAGTCCAGATAGAACATTTATGATGTGTGCTGATTTTTCCATAAATATCTATTTAGCAATATTTCAGCAAGAAATGTATGTTTTTGCATATTGTAAACAAATGACTGGATAACTGACATGTCTATTATATGACATGATTTTTTTTCCCATGGAAATTGTTTGTATCTTTGGCTTTAAACAGCATTGGTCATTATTGGTTTGAAATGTATAATAAACTTTTTCATCTCTGCTCTCTATGAACATAGTTTGCACTTCCTCCAGAATCATTTTCCTTATTAGGTTCTATCAGAAATGTTGCTATCTCCATTCTCTGCAAAAAAAAACATGAGATTACACTTTTTTATCAGCTGTTGCTACAAACTGCATGGGGTAAGTAACATATAAAAAAAAATTTTGCATAATTTTTGGGTGGATTATTCTTTTAATCCCGAACATATAAAGTGGCCCTCTGGTGGCATTCTATATAGAAAAGCACTATTCAATATCATAGTTGGTTTTTTGTTCAAAGGTCAAAATAGTGTAATGTAAAATTGGTGCAAAGAATGTAAACAGGAATGTATTGTACTTAGCACACACTGAGTGCATATTCATTGCCTTACACCCAGGGTCATAACAAGATTGAAAGAATATGTTTCAGGTGGCCTGTAGATGAGGGTTAAAAAATTTTTATACCCAAGTTAATAATAAATTTGGGGATACTACCAAACCACAGTGTCAGAAAGTGTTGTTTTTGTGCATTTTAAATGAATACATGCTAAATAGTTCTTTAATTATCTAATGTGCCTATTTTAAAAGCAGACAAACAAATTTATGTGACAACGAGAAAGGCTATTTTTTCAGGTCTGCATGACTGGGGCTTAGCACTACCTGTTTTGAAAGATGAAAAATTCTAGTGCCCAGGAGGTGGTAAACACAAAAAGCATTTTTTTGTCATTTAAAAGAAACCAGGGTATACCAGTTAGTGAAGTGTGGGACTGTTTTGTTTGTGTTATATTAGAGAATGCTTTAACTGACTTGTTCACAGTGTGACACTGCTTGTATGGCATCAATATACAATAATGCCAGTGAGCATGAAGTTCACTGTCAAATGGCAGGAACCAATCATTTGACCGTGACTAAAATAAGACATTTTGTGCCAAGGACAAAATGCAAGATCATATACAGTATATGATTATAAGAAAAAAAGAAGGTTGGTTGGTGGTTGGGCAAAACTACTCAGTCTATTAAACTTTCTTAGCCAGCAAACGCCCCAGCTTATCCCAATATTTCAGCCAGATGCTTTTTAAAGACTACCAAGATTTCCACTTCATCTATGTGACTCATTATTATATTCCAGATCCCTATAAGTCTTTGTGTGAAGAAGTGCATTCTGGCTTCAGTTTTAAATACACATGCCTTTAATTTCCACCAGTGTCCTTGAGTACATGATTCACTACTTAGTTGAAGGAATTCTGCCGGATCCACTTTACTAATGACTTTGAAGAACTAAATTAAGCCCCTACATGCTGTAGACTCATCTACCTGAGACTAGAGAGGTTTCACTTTCTGAGCATGTCAGAGTAGGACGTGCCCTTTAGTGCAGAGCTTGTAGTGCTGCTATGTCTTTTTACTTTCTTGTACAGATAGTATAGAGAAAGTATAAGAATCGTGAAAAAAATTCAGCCTCAAGATTTTGATGAATCTTGACATTTTAGACCTTCCTGAGTCCATACTTATGTCTGTCTGTGATAACTGTGATAAGATGATAACTCTTGTTTTGTACACCTGCTTTATATCAAAAATAAGGAATCCTATCTTCTTTTGGGACACTTCCAGCAACAGGAAGTGGTCCTTTAAATGAATACTTTTCACGAATTTTCAAGTAAACTATTGTTATAATTACAGATAGATGATTCAATTTTTGTGTAGTTATTTATAATGATAAAAAGCAAAAAAATATGAAATATGAGAAAAATTACTCAACCAGAAGTAGTATTTTATTTAAACAACCATCCAATTTTTTTGTATCATGGAAATATAAATGTGTACATGATATTAAAAACTGTATTCAATATAATACATATTCTTTCAATAACTATTATTCATTTTATTTTAATTTATACATCAACAGTTTAACAATAATGTGTAAACATTGAACATGCATTGTACTGTAAATATAAAGATGTAATGGGAACAATAAGCTGCTGCTTCCCCATCATGTATTCTGGTAATACGTTTAATTTTCTGATATTATTTCTTATTTCCACCATCATTATCATACTTAAATGTAGCTAAATGCAGTTTTACCTATAGCAATTTATTGCAACAAATGTTAAATAATATTAACACTTTTTCTATGTTCTTAGGTGACTATTACTCTTTTTACTTTGCATGTAATCAAGGTAATGCATATATAATCATGAAAAAATTCCACCACTGTTTTCGACATCCCTAAGTGTGAAAATATCATTTTAATATATAGTTTGATTGTAACAGATAAATGATTGTGTATTGATATTATCAATTAGTTATAATGAGAAACAAAGAGATATGATATTTAAGAAATATTGTGCAAATGGAAGTGGATCTGATGACCTTTTCCTCTATCTCAGTATACGAGAAAGTTGAGGAGAGTACACTCCCGATTTTATGTTGTGTGGTGACAAAATCTACACATAATACTCATGATGCTACTCTACTGTTCCTTGATTTACGGTTAACAGTTTTTACAATAAATAATATAACTTAAAATTTTATTTGCCATTTTAGTTGCTTTTGCACAGTGCTTAGGTAATGAGAATGTTGTGTAGACATAAACCCCTGAATCCTTTTCAGAGGCTGTTTCCTATTAGATAGTGTCTCTCATCTTGCATTTATAATTAAAAGTTATTTTTGCCTATGTGTAACACTTTGCCTTTTTCTTCATTAAACATTGCCTTTTTCTTCATTAAACTTCATTTAAAAATGATATAATTGTGTTTTTCAAGTTAAGTCTATTTTTTTACAATCACTGTATTAATATCTTTATTTCAAAATACCTCCTTGGTAAGACATCATTACCGATCTTTTGAATGCAAATCATGCCACCAGTAAAACTTTCTTTTTGCCAGGACTGGTACTTAAGGGGAAAGAGGCAGCGCTTCAATTCAAAAGCATGCTCCCTTGTATACAGGCTTCTTGTTTGTGGATACTTTTATTTTCTGGCGGTATTTATTTAATAGTAAATTAGCAAAATTAATTTTGCACGTGGTGAACATATGAATGAATTAATAACAACGTGGATTATGCAACATTAGTAATGTGAGATTTTTTCATGAGCATTGTTGATGTATGCTGTTGTTCAGCTTTGGTCACCCTAGACTCTCATTCTATCACAAACATTGTTATGTCCATTCTTCATGAAGCCATGAAAATGTTTCTCAGCCATCATCACACATGGAGTAACTAACATGTATATATACATTTTGTGTGGAGTATTCTTTTAAAGGTCCTCTTTGAAAGAAAGAACATATTGTCACTTTTTATATTATGCATTTTTATTTCTTTCAGTGTAGGCATGCTGGAGGTAGAAGTCAATATTTCAGCAATAGGCACCACACCAGATTTAATTCTAAATGGAGTACTCATATACAAGGCACACACTTATCAAAAGCCAGTTTAGGATCACCATTCAATCCTAATGTGAATGTTTTTAAAATAAAGGAGGAAACCCATGTGAAGTCACGAGAACTTGCATTGCCAATGCCAAACAGACTACCTGGAATGGGATCTGAACACATAAATGTGCTGATGCAAATAAAATATATTTATACAGAGTTATCTATACTTTACTGAGGACTTTGTTCAAATTAAAGTTTAATGACATGTATATACAGCATACCTGACATAATTACATTCTTACTTTCACATTTTCTCATGAAAAGTACCAATAAAGACATAAACATACAACAATATATATAACAGAGGTTCTCAAACTCAGTCCTGGGGACCCACTGTGGCTGCAGGATTTTGTTCCAGCCAGATTCATAATCAACAACAACAATTGATAACACTGATCTTATTTAATTGGCTGGTATTTTTTTCTCTTCTCTTATTGTACATTCAGAAAAGCACAGGAGTATGATTTTTACATTAATAACAGATTTAGAAATATTTCTGCTTTTGCTACAGATTTAAATGCTTAACTCTCTTAAGTTTATTTCATTATATTTTGTCCTTACTCTTTGCAGTTTGCTCCCTTCATTGTATCTTATTAATGACAAGTAATAGAGCAGACACCCAGGCAAATAATACTGAATAATCAAAGGCTGCAACTATTTTAGTGTCAGACCTACTAATTAGTAAATAATGAACTAATTAAACAATTAGAACACCTGGAAAAGTAAAATGAAAATCAAGATGAAAATATTGTTAAAAAGACAAAAAAACAATTTATTCCCACTTAACTTCTTGGTACATTTTAATATACAGGGTAAGTCAAAATTATGTTAACACTAATGGTCCTGCTATGCATATACTCTTGTACAATTTTTGGGCACAATTTATGTGCCACATATGGTATGATGAACATGATGGCGAACAAGTTGAAACAGTCCTGTAAATCATCTTGCCCATATGAAGTATGTTTTGTGAATAAATTGTTTCTGCCATTGAAATGTTAACATAATTTTGACTTACCCTGTGTATATATTTTTAGCCCTGTATACTGAAAATAAAAGGTCAGACTGTTTTTCAATTAAGTTCAATAATGTCCACGTCCAACATCCGTTGACCCTGTAGCTCCACCTCTGTACGTTTCGCCTCCGGAAGGCGATAGAGACGTTCCCTGACTACCACCCCCGGGTCCGTCACTATGTCATGCTGAAACAGCGAGGTCTGGCCCGGTGCTTCACTGACCACTTCCAGGACAGACAAGATTGCACCCTCGAGCTCCTGTTGCTGGTGGGGAGTCAGATTGTGGCCGAGGTTAAGTTTGGCTTTTTCCGAGAAAAGGGAGAGGGTAGGGCAGGGAAGAGGGCGTTCTTCCCTGTCCCTCCACAGCTTCAGTAAGTTAATATGATATACCCACTCGCTTGGCCGATGGTTTGGTTGACTCACCAAATAGTCAACGAGCCCTTTTCTCTCTTTAACCTCGTAAGGGCCCTGCCAATGAGCCAGCAATTTCGAGTGGGAAGTGGGCACAAGCACCATTACACGATCTCCCGGCAGAAATTTGCGTAGGGAGGTGTTTCTGTTGTAGTTCTTGAGCCATCGACATGTGTTCTTTTAGTAGGGGTCGAATTTTCTCCAATCTATCGCATAACTGCACGATATACTCTAAGATGTTGGTGGAGTGAAGTGCCTCCCCTTCCCAACCTTCTTTTAGCACATCCAAAATGCCCTGGGGTCGGCGTCCGTACAAAAGCTCAAAAGGGGAAAACCCTGTGGAGGCTTGTGGCACCTCCTGGTAAGCGAAAAGTGCCAGAGGTAAAAGTTTATTCCCAGTTCCTACCGTCTGCGCTGACTACCTTGCGGAGCATCTGTTTGAGGGTCTGGTTGAATCTTTCCATCAACCCATCCGTCAGCGGATGGTAGACCAACGTTTTGAGATGCTTAATGCGGAGTAACTTGGCAACCTTCCTGAACGTATCCGAAGTAAAGGTCATCCCTTGGTCCGTAAGGACTTCTTTGGGTATGTCCACTCAGGGAAAAAAGCCCTACTAATTCCCGTGTGATATTTTTTCTATTCACAAGGGAACCGCTTCTGGATGTTGAGTTGTGTAATCGACCATAACTAATATGTACTTATGGCCTCGCTCCGAAGGTTCCAGGGGTCCTACTAGATCGACACTGATCCTCTCAAAGGGAACATCTATGATGGGAATTGGGACTAGAGGAGCGCGATCTATCCTGGGTATCTGACGTAGCTGGAAGACTGGGCAAGACTGACAGAAATGTCGGACATCCTCATTGATCCCCGGCCAATAGAACCGGAGTTTCACTCGCTCCAAAGTTTTCTCGGCCCCAAGGTGGGCGCCTAAGAGGTGGGCGTGAGCCAGGTCACAGACCTCCCGCTGGTAGTTCTGCGGGACTAACAATGACTTCCGCAACTCGATATAGCAGATCATTTTCCAAGACAAAGTAGGGTCCCGGTGGCAGGGAATCTATCGCCGATATGTCGTATAACGGACACGATGGCATTCCGGGCAAACTTCAGGGAATCATCATTCCACTGTTCTCTTTTAAAAGATGCCGGCGTAGAATGAAACTGATACCAGTGACTGGATCAGGTGGTAGGTCTGGGGAAGTGCCCACCCGACCCGGAACCTCATCCTGTTCCACTTCTGGGTCGAGGTCCGTCGCCGAAGAGGGCTCCCCCTGACCATCCACGTCATCTATAGTTGCCGAGGAGCACGGCCGTGGGAGCAGCTGAGATGGCCCCTTGACCATCCATAATCAGACCCAACCTAGGTTTAGGAGTGGTCCCTGCTCTACCGCATTTACTTTCTGACCAGTCTTGTCCTAGGTGGGAAAGGGGGGCTCGGGTAACACAGCGACGAGCAGTTGTTTTGGATTCCCCTTCCAGGTTATGAAGCACTTTGCGGACCTTTAAGACCTGGTCTCTCCATACACACAAGTCACGCTTGTTCTTTGAGCCACCCACTGTCACGGTAGAACATAACGGTGAGCAACAATGGTAATGTTCCTCCTGGAATCAAACAATGCCACAACAGAGTGCCCATTTATCAACACCACTCCTATATTTGTGACCGCCAAAGGATTCGACAGAGCACAGTACCTCTCTCCCTTGGCCCAGGTGCAGGCCATCGGCTCGATGTTAAGGGGACAGGTAGTGAGAATATACCCCACCTCGCCGCACTCGAAACAGCGTGGCGGGGCAGGCACCCTGTCTTTCGGCTTCGCCGGAGCCTCCACAGTGCGATGGGTGGGCTGAGGGGTAGCAACGCGTTCCTGTCAGACCCCGTAAGCCAACCTGTCCGACCCCCTGAGTTGGGTTACCGTCAGCTGCCGCTCTAAGACCTCCAGACGACCATTCATATCTTTATATGGGTGTCTTCGGACCTGCTGGGCAAGATAGTCCGGCATGGCATTGACTAACCTTTCACAGGCTACTTGTTTGACCACCTGGCGAGACTGGTTGACATCTGGCTTTAGCCAGCGCCCGAGCTTGCCCCAGAACTTGAACGTCCTGGTTCTAGCCGGGTGGTCAGGGTCAAATTTCCAGTGCTGTCATTCATTCGCCTGCTGGCCCGAGGTTACGCCGTAGCGTTTAAAGATTTCGGCCTTCAGGAGGTCATAATTGGTGGCTTCCTCCTCAGGCAGATCGTGGTAGGCCTGCTGCGCAGCACCCTTCATGTACAGCTCCAGTGTGGACGCCCATTCCGCTGTCGGCCACTGGTTCCGAGAGGCAGCCCCCTCGAAAACCGACATAAAAGACTCGATGTCGTCCAACTGAGAGAGAGGGATGATAGTGATGTGGTGGAGGCCATGCAGGCTCTGGCTTTACTGCTCCTGCCACTGCCAGCCATCTCTTGGTCTCCGCCAGCTCCACCTTCGTGGCTGCATGATCCAGCTTGACAGCCTGTAGCTCGTTTGCCAATGTGGTTAATACTGCATTCAGGTCTTGCCCTTCTGACATCTTCTCAGGCTTTTATCTTGTAATAAAGCAAAGAGACAATTGTGAAGGTTTGGGGTTTTTAGCCCCGTATATTGTAAATAGGTCGGACTGTTTTTCCAAAAAAATCATCAGACACATGAGGGTTGGTAGACAGACAACTTATAGGGTGGGACCGGAAATGAAAACGTTGAAATGCTGGGAAAATCGTGGTGGTGGATGGGTAAATGATGTCCTCAAGAAGGGACCAGAGGGTGGAAAGGGACCCGGAAGTGGTGCATTTCTTTAGGAGTCCGGGTAAAGTTATGGCGGTGGTGCTTTGTTTTTTCTGAGGAAATAAAGAGAGAAAGGTTAGTACCCCGCCATTATACAGTGCATCCAGAAAGTATTCACAGCGCATCACTTTTTCCACATTTTGTTATGTTACAGCCTTATTCCAAAATGGATTAAATTCATTTTTTCCTAAGAATTCTACACACAACACCCCATAATGACAATGAAAAAAGTTTACTTGAGATTTTTGCAAATTTATTAAAAATAAAAAAAATTGAGAAAGCACATGTACATAAGTATTCACAGCCTTTGCTATGAAGCTCAAAATTGAGCTCAGGTGCATCCTGTTTCCCCTGATCATCTTTGAGATGTTTCTGCAGCTTAATTGGAGTCCACCTGTGGTAAATTCAGTTGATTGGACATTATTTGGAAAGGCACACACCTGTCTATATAAGGTCCCACAGTTGACAGTTCATGTCAGAGCACAAACCAAGCATGAAGTCAAAGGAATTGTCTGTAGACCTCTGAGACAGGATTGTCTCGAGGCACAAATCTGGGGAAAGTTACAGAAAAATTTCTGCTGCTTTGAAGGTCCCAATGAGCACAGTGGCCTCCATCATCCGTAAGTGGAAGAAGTTCGAAACCGCCAGGACTCTTCCTAGAGCTGGCCGGCCATCTAAACTGAACGATCGGGGAAGAAAGGCCTTAGTCAGGGAGGTGACCAATAACCAGATGGTCACTCTGTCAGAGCTCCAGAGGTCCTCTGAGGAGAGAGGAGAACCTTCTAGGAGGACAACCATCTCTGCAGCAATCCACCAATCAGGCCTGTATGGTAGAGTGGCCAGATGGAAGGCACTCCTTAGTGAAAGGCACATGGCAGCCCACCTGGAGTTTGCCAAAAGGCACCTGAAGGACTCTCAGACCATGAGAAAGAAAATTCTCTGGTCTGATGAGACAAAGATTGAACTCTTTGGTGTGAATGCAAGGCGTCACATTTGGAGGAAACCAGGCACCGCTCATCACCAGGCCAATACCATCCCTACAGTGAAGCATGGTGGTGGCAGCATCATGCTGTGTTTGGGGGGGTTTCAGCGGCAGGGACTGGGAGACTAGTCAGGATAAAGGGAAAGATGACTGCAGCAATGTACAGAGACATCCTGGATGAAAACCTGCTCCAGAGCGCTCTTGACCTCAGACTGGGGCGACGGTTCATCTTTCAGCAGGACAATAACCCTAAGCACACAGCCAAGATATCAAAGGAGTGGCTTCAGGACAACTCTGTGAATGTCCTTCACAAAATGAATTTAATCCATTTTGGAATAATGCTGTAACATAACAAAATGTGGAAAAAATTGGTGCGATGTGAATACTTTCTGGATGCACTGTATATATATTTGTAGTTGGAGATACACAATGGGACAGAATGAATCACATATCATAAATTAGTTTTTATTCCTAAGCATTCAGCTCCTGCCAGGAGCTGTCATCAGAGGATAATGATTAGACATACAAGAATCAAAGGCAATATATAGAAAAATTAAGGGGGGGGGGGGTAGGTGAGTGTGTGCAAGGGTATGGGGGTAATGAGGTGGGGTTACGAGGGTGTTGGTCATAAAGTTTTATTTATTATGAGGATGTTCTTCTTCTTAAGTTTGCACATGCTGGGTTCATGTCCAAATTTCTAATCATTATCCTCTGATGACGGCTCATATACTTTATGATACATGATTCATTCTCTCCCTTTGTGGATCTCCAACTATAAGTATGCAAACCATATCACAAACCTTCGCTTCCATTTATATATATATATATATATATATATATATATATATATAAATGAATATATATATATATCAGCAAACTTAGTTTTCTAATTTCTATGTTGTTCCCAAAACACTGAACCTGGGAAATAACAGTTCACTTTATTAGCCCAGGAGTCGAATTAAAAACAGAAGCTAGTTGGAACAAAAACCTGCAGCCACAGTGGGTCCCCAGGACTGAGTTTGAGAACCCTTGGCATACAACATATACAGTATTTTTTGTATGTGTTCTATACAGTGTATAGAATTATGTACAATACATATTTCAAATATTTGTTTATATTAATTCAGTGTTGTCCCATCATTATTTCCACTGAAGCGATTGCCAGGTTTGCAAATGGAACCAAATGACCACACTTTTGCACATTTACACAAAAGAAGTAATCAATGGGTACTATTCCATCCCCAAACGCTGTATTAGTGGGGCTTCTCTCCCAAGACCCAGTCCATATGGAGTGTGCGTTGCCCCGCTGGTTGTGGTGAACGTGGACAGATAGCTTTACTCACCAAGAAAGTCAAGGCTGAGAATCTGTATACTTTAATGTACGTAGATTTCTGGCAAGAAGTCATACAAGTATTAGGACGTGAAAACCATTGACAACTTGAAGGTAAAAGGACGATAATTTCCTTACCCTAAAATACAATATGGCGGAAGGTAAAGCAAAGACTAAAGCAGCGCCATTAGCAAAAAAGGAGCTAGGGACATACCAATATGTATTAATTAAATAGGGGGGTTGTAGCAGCACAGGTACAAATGTAAACAAATGATTTGCATGAAAATTTCTTCAGCTGCAGTAGTCTTTTTTTCAGAAAATCACTACTATAATTGCAAAGTTGATTTATCTGCCTGCTTCAGGTAAACTGTGCTTGTAAGGAACAACATTCATCCTTCAGTCCAACTTTCCATACATTAAGGCACCTTACAGTGCTTGCAAAACTGTATTAATACATACATATTATGCTTACCAATTAATGTATAAATTGTGTCTAAAAGTATTTTTAAGGAAAAATTGTGTTTTTTTAGCTTGTTTCATACTGTATGATAAATTATCCATCCATCCATTATCCAACCCGCTGAATCTGAACACAGGGTCACGGGGCTCTGCTGGAGCCAATATGATAAATTATTCTAAACCAAATTTAAGACTAATCTGACCACAAATACACCACACATTTTATTTCTTAAATTGTTATTTAACAATTTGAAATTAAGTTATACTAAAAATTAATTAATGAAAGCCAATGCAAATGGATTTAAGGTGCCAATTAAATGACAAGATGTAATATATAATTTGCATGTAATTGAACATGTTTACATTACGTCTTCTATTTGTAAAGCAAACAGGTAATGAGTAGAAATGCCTAAGATAGCTACAAAACTGGAATGTATAAACTACATTAAAGTACTTGAAAGGTTCAAAATTTATAGGTTAAATATTAATTATTAAACCATTTATATTTTATTAAATACATTTACTTTTTGATATGGCATATGTTGCGTACAATAATTTCTGAATGAAATTCACTAAATAAATTCAGTAATGAGAATGGAATCACAATCTACTTTTTACAATAGCAAGTAAAAAAAATCCTCCCCAAATCTGGACTGCAATGGTAAGGATATATTAAAATCAATGTTGCTCCTTTTCCTGGAATAATACTGAAGAGCACAAACGTTCACTATATGTAGCAAAAATGTGCAATCACCATAATTATTAACTCAAAATTGGACTGGTCCATTGTAATGGTCTGGTTTACCTGTTGGTTCCTGTCTGTTGTTTCCTGATTGGTTTCTGACAGCAGGTCTTAGAGGGTTCAGAAAACAGTAATAATATGTTAAAGCAAAATTTAAAAAGTACGTAATTAGTTAATGGAAATGTTTCAGTTTATATCTCTGACCTCTTCTAGATTTTATTTCTGAGATTCTTACTGAGACATTATAATTCATGCTACAGGTTGGAGCATTAGTTTGGAGCATTAGGAATCCTGTTACTCATTGCATGTGTGACCTGTGACTTTTCCTTGAAATGTATCAATGATTTTGTGTTTGAATTTCATCTTTGATCAAACACAATACCATTTATTTATTGGCATGAGATGTACTAATAGTCCAGCATCCATGTAAGCTGACAAACTGAGAAAATGAATTATTATATACAAACATGTAATATTGGGGATACTTTTTAATTACTTTGTTCTATTCCTTTGCAAAAAATGAAGAGACAATTAGAAACTATCTAGGCCTACCAATATCTTCACTTCAGAGAAGTAATCCACGTTCTCTTCCACCAAGTAAACCATGTTTGTGAAGATGGACATACAGAGCACAGCCAGACTTTTAAAAATAAGCAGCACTCTGCATGGGTTTCATCCTTCCTGCAGGTGTTACAGAAATGGCAGGATGCTTCTGCAGTGTTGGCCAAGGAAAGTCATGCAACTACACTACTATGATTTTGTTAAGACTGCTGTAGTTAAACCCTCTACTTAAGAAAAATAATCTCGACCCCTCTGCTCTTGAAAATTTTAGACCCATCTCTAACCTGCCTTTTTTAAGTAAAATTCTGGAGAAGGCAGTCATTATGCAGTTAAATGAGCACCTCAATAAACATGCTATTCTTGATAAATTTCAGTCAGGTTTTAGAACAAATCACAGCACAGAAACTGCACTCGTTAAAGTAGTAAATGATTTGCGGGTAAATGCAGACAGAGGTCATTTATCTGTTCTCTTCCTCTTAGATCTGAGTGCCGCATTTGACACCATTGATCATAATATTCTTAGAAATCGCCTTAGTCAGTGGGTGGGACTCTCTGGCAGCGTCTTAAATTGGTTTGAATCCTACCTGGCAGGGAGAAAATTCTTTGTTAGTTGTAGTAATTACAACTCAAAGACACATGATATCCTATATGATGTTCCTCAAGGCTCTGTTCTGGGTCCACTGCTCTTCTCAATCTACATGCTTCCATTAGGTCAGATTATCTCAGGGCACAACGTGAGCTACCACAGCTATGCTGATGACACACAGCTGTACTTATCAATTGCACCTGATGACCCCGATTCTCTTGATTCACTAACATAATGTCTAATTTGTATCTCAGAATGGATGAATAGTAACTTTCTCAAATTACATAAAGAGAAAACCAAAATCTTAGTGATTGGCAATAATGGATACAATGAGGCTATTAGAAATAAACTGGATGCATTAGGATTAAAAGTCAAAACGGAGGTAAAAAGCTTAGGGGTAACCGTTGACTGTAATCTAAATTTTAAATCGCATATTAATTAGATCACTAGGACAGCATTTTTTCACTTAAGAAACATAGCAAAAGTTAAACCTCTTATATCATTGAAAGATGCGGAGAAATTAGTTCACACATTTGTTTTCAGTCGACTAGATTACTGTAACGCACTCCTCTCAGGACTACCCAAAAAAGACATAAATCATTTGCAACTAGTGCAGAGTTCAACAGCTAGAATCCTTACCAGGAAAAGAAAATCCGAGCACATTTCTCCAGTTTTGATGTCACTACACTGGTTACCTGTGTCATTAAGAATTGACTTTAAAATTCTGCTTATGGTTTATAAAGCCTTAAATAATCTCGGCCCATCTTATATATCGGAATGTCTGACACCTTATATTCCAAATCGCAACCTCAGATCCTCAACTGAGTGTCTCCTTAGAATTCCAAGAGCAAAACTTAAAAGAAGTGGTGAGGCGGCCTTCTGCTGTTATGCAACTAAAATCTGGAATAGCCTGCCAGTAGGAATTCGCCAGGCTAATACAGTGGAGCACTTTAAAAAACTGCTGAAAACACATTACTTTAACATGGCCTTCTCATAACTTCACTGTAATTTAAATCCTGATACTCTGTTTATCCAATTCATTATAATAACTATTCATGGTGGCTCTAAAATCTGTACTAGCCCCTACTCTCTCTTCTGTTTCCTTTTCCGGTGTCCTTTTGGTGGTGGCGATGTTCCAACAATGATGGATGGATTACAAGCCAGAAGTCTGTATGACCATCAGCATCAAGTGACTCCGTGAGAACCCTAACTACAAAGAGGACTATTTCATTTATGTTAGGTAGAATGCCCAGAGGGGACTGGGCGGTCTCGTGGCCTGGAACCCCTACAGATTTTATTTTTTTCTCCAGCCTTCTGGAGTTTTTTTTTGTTTTTTTCTGTCCACCCTGGCCATCAGACCTTATTCTTTTCTATGTTAACTAATGTTGTCATATTTTAATTTCTTATTTTGTCTTTTATTTTTCTTTTCTTCATTATGTAAAGCACTTTGAGCTACTTTTTGTATGAAAATGTGCTGTATAAATAAATGTTGTTGTTGTTTGTTAAAGTTAAAAAGAGTTTTTAGGTGTGTAATCTCGACCCCTCTGCTCTTGAAAATTTTAGACCCATCTCTAACCTGCCTTTCTTAAGTAAAATTCTAGAGAAGGCAGTCATTATGCAGTTAAATGAGCACCACAATAAACATGCTATTCTTGATAAATTTCAGTCAGGTTTTAAAACAAATCACAGCACAGAAACTGCACTCGTTAAAGTAGTAAATGATTTGTGGGTAAATGCAGACAGAGGTCATTTATCTGTTCTCTTCCTCTTAGATCTGAGCGCCGCATTTGACACCATTGATCATAATATTCTTAAAAATCGCCTTAGTCAGTGGGTGGGCCTCTCTGGCAGCGTCTTAAATTGGTTTGAATCCTACCTGGCAGGTAGAAAATTCTTTGTTAGTTGTAGTAATTACAACTCAAAGACACATGATATCCTATATGATGTTCCTGAAGGCTCTGTTCTGGGTCCACTGCTCTTCTCAATCTACATGCTTCCATTAGGTCAGATTATCTCAGGGCACAACGTGAGCTACCACAGCTATGCTGATGACACACAGCTGTACTTATCAATTGCACCTGATGACCCCGATTCTCTTGATTCACTAACATAATGTCTAATTTGTATCTCAGAATGGATGAATAGTAACTTTCTCAAATTAAATAAAGAGAAAACCAAAATCTTAGTGATTGGCAATAATGGATACAATGAGGCTATTAGAAATAAACTGGATGCATTAGGATTAAAAGTCAAAACGGAGGTAAAAAGCTTAGGGGTAACCGTTGACTGTAATCTAAATTTTAAATCGCATATTAATCTGATCACTAGGACAGCATTTTTTCACTTAAGAAACATAGCAAAAGTTAAACCTCTTATATCATTGAAAGATGCGGAGAAATTAGTTCACACGTTTGTTTTCATTCAACTAGATTACTGTAACGCACTCCTCTCAGGACTACCCAAAAAAGACATAAATCATTTGCAACTAGTGCAGAGTTCAACAGCTAGAATCCTTACCAGGAAAAGAAAATCCGAGCACATTTCTCCAGTTTTGATGTCACTACACTGGTTACCTGTGTCATTAAGAATTGACTTTAAAATTCTGCTTATGGTTTATAAAGCCTTAAATAATCTCGGCCCATCTTATATATCGGAATGTCTGACACCTTATATTCCAAATCGCAACCTCAGATCCTCAACTGAGTGTCTCCTTAGAATTCCAAGAGCAAAACTTAAAAGAAGTGGTGAGGCGGCCTTCTGCTGTTATGCAACTAAAATCTGGAATAGCCTGCCAGTAGGAATTCGCCAGGCTAATACAGTGGAGCACTTTAAAAAACTGCTGAAAACACATTACTTTAACATGGCCTTCTCATAACTTCACTGTAATTTAAATCCTGATACTCTGTTTATCCAATTCATTATAATAACTATTCATGGTGGCTGTAAAATCTGTACTAGCCCCTACTCTCTCTTCTGTTTCCTTTTCCGGTGTCCTTTTGGTGGTGGCGATGTTCCAACAATGATGGATGGATTACAAGCCAGAAGTCTGTATGACCATCAGCATCAAGTGACTCCGTGAGAACCCTAACTACAAAGAGGACTATTTCATTTATGTTAGGTAGAATGCCCAGAGGGGACTGGGCGGTCTCGTGGCCTGGAACCCCTACAGATTTTATTTTTTTCTCCAGCCTTCTGGAGTTTTTTTTTGGTTTTTTCTGTCCACCCTGGCCATCAGACCTTATTCTTTTCTATGTTAACTAATGTTGTCATATTTTAATTTCTTATTTTGTCTTTTATTTTTCTTTTCTTCATTATGTAAAGCACTTTGAGCTACTTTTTGTATGAAAATGTGCTATATAAATAAATGTTGTTGTTGTTTGTTAAAGTTAAAAAGAGTTTTTAGGTGTGTAATCTCGACCCCTCTGCTCTTGAAAATTTTAGACCCATCTCTAACCTGCCTTTCTTAAGTAAAATTCTAGAGAAGGCAGTCATTATGCAGTTAAATGAGCACCGCAATAAACATGCTATTCTTGATAAATTTCAGTCAGGTTTTAAAACAAATCACAGCACAGAAACTGCACTCATTAAAGTAGTAAATGATTTGTGGGTAAATGCAGACAGAGGTCATTTATCTGTTCTCTTCCTCTTAGATCTGAGCGCCGCATTTGACACCATTGATCATAATATTCTTAGAAATCGCCTTAGTCAGTGGGTGGGCCTCTCTGGCAGCGTCTTAAATTGGTTTGAATCCTACCTGGCAGGTAGAAAATTCTTTGTTAGTTGTAGTAATTACAACTCAAAGACACATGATATCCTATATGATGTTCCTCAAGGCTCTATTCTGGGTCCACTGCTCTTCTCAATCTACATGCTTCCATTAGGTCAGATTATCTCAGGGCACAACGTGAGCTACCACAGCTATGCTGATGACACACAGCTGTACTTATCAATTGCACCTGATGACCCCGATTCTCTTGATTCACTAACATAATGTCTAATTTGTATCTCAGAATGGATGAATAGTAACTTTCTCAAATTACATAAAGAGAAAACCAAAATCTTAGTGATTGGCAATAATGGATACAATGAGGCTATTAGAAATAAACTGGATGCATTAGGATTAAAAGTCAAAACGGAGGTAAAAAGCTTAGGGGTAACCGTTGACTGTAATCTAAATTTTAAATCGCATATTAATTAGATCACTAGGACAGCATTTTTTCACTTAAGAAACATAGCAAAAGTTAAACCTCTTATATCATTGAAAGATGCGGAGAAATTAGTTCACACGTTTGTTTTCAGTCGACTAGATTACTGTAACGCACTCCTCTCAGGACTACCCAAAAAAGACATAAATCATTTGCAACTAGTGCAGAGTTCAACAGCTAGAATCCTTACCAGGAAAAGAAAATCCGAGCACATTTCTCCAGTTTTGATGTCACTACACTGGTTACCTGTGTCATTAAGAATTGACTTTAAAATTCTGCTTATGGTTTATAAAGCCTTAAATAATCTCGGCCCATCTTATATATCGGAATGTCTGACACCTTATATTCCAAATCGCAACCTCAGATCCTCAACTGAGTGTCTCCTTAGAATTCCAAGAGCAAAACTTAAAAGAAGTGGTGAGGCGGCCTTCTGCTGTTATGCAACTAAAATCTGGAATAGCCTGCCAGTAGGAATTCGCCAGGCTAATACAGTGGAGCACTTTAAAAAACTGCTGAAAACACATTACTTTAACATGGCCTTCTCATAACTTCACTGTAATTTAAATCCTGATACTCTGTTTATCCAATTCATTATAATAACTATTCATGGTGGCTCTAAAATCTGTACTAGCCCCTACTCTCTCTTCTGTTTCCTTTTCTGGTGTCCTTTTGGTGGTGGCGATGTTCCAACAATGATGGATGGATTACAAGCCAGAAGTCTGTATGACCATCAGCATCAAGTGACTCCGTGAGAACCCTAACTACAAAGAGGACTATTTCATTTATGTTAGGTAGAATGCCCAGAGGGGACTGGGCGGTCTCGTGGCCTGGAACCCCTACAGATTTTATTTTTTTCTCCAGCCTTCTGGAGTTTTTTTTTTGGTTTTTTCTGTCCACCCTGGCCATCAGACCTTATTCTTTTCTATGTTAACTAATGTTGTCATATTTTAATTTCTTATTTTGTCTTTTATTTTTCTTTTCTTCATTATGTAAAGCACTTTGAGCTACTTTTTGTATGAAAATGTGCTATATAAATAAATGTTGTTGTTGTTTGTTAAAGTTAAAAAGAGTTTTTAGGTGTGTAATCTCGACCCCTCTGCTCTTGAAAATTTTAGACCCATCTCTAACCTGCCTTTCTTAAGTAAAATTCTAGAGAAGGCAGTCATTATGCAGTTAAATGAGCACCGCAATAAACATGCTATTCTTGATAAATTTCAGTCAGGTTTTAAAACAAATCACAGCACAGAAACTGCACTCGTTAAAGTAGTAAATGATTTGTGGGTAAATGCAGACAGAGGTCATTTATCTGTTCTCTTCCTCTTAGATCTGAGCGCCGCATTTGACACCATTGATCATAATATTCTTAGAAATCGCCTTAGTCAGTGGGTGGGCCTCTCTGGCAGCGTCTTAAATTGGTTTGAATCCTACCTGGCAGGTAGAAAATTCTTTGTTAGTTGTAGTAATTACAACTCAAAGACACATGATATCCTATATGATGTTCCTCAAGGCTCTATTCTGGGTCCACTGCTCTTCTCAATCTACATGCTTCCATTAGGTCAGATTATCTCAGGGCACAACGTGAGCTACCACAGCTATGCTGATGACACACAGCTGTACTTATCAATTGCACCTGATGACCCCGATTCTCTTGATTCACTAACACAATGTCTAATTTGTATCTCAGAATGGATGAATAGTAACTTTCTCAAATTAAATAAAGAGAAAACTGAAATCTTAGTGATTGGCAATAATGGATACAATGAGGCTATTAGAAATAAACTGGATGCATTAGGATTAAAAGTCAAAACGGAGGTAAAAAGCTTAGGGGTAACCGTTGACTGTAATCTAAATTTTAAATCGCATATTAATCTGATCACTAGGACAGCATTTTTTCACTTAAGAAACATAGCAAAAGTTAGACCTCTTATATCATTGAAAGATGCTGAGAAATTAGTTCACGCGTTTGTTTTCAGTCGACTAGATTACTGTAACGCACTCCTCTCAGGACTACCCAAAAAAGCCATAAATCGTTTGCAACTAGTGCAGAATGCAGCTGCTAGAATCCTTACCAGGAAAAGAAAATCCGAGCACATCTCTCCAGTTTTGATGTCACTACACTGGTTACCTGTGTCATTCAGGATTGACTTTAAAATTCTGCTTATGGTTTATAAAGCCTTAAATAATCTTGCCCCATCTTATATATCGGAATGTCTGACACCTTATATTCCAAATCGCAACCTCAGATCCTCAACTGAGTGTCTCCTTAGAATTCCAAGAGCAAAACTTAAAAGAAGTGGTGAGGCGGCCTTCTGCTGTTATGCACCTAAATCTGGAATAGCCTGCCAATAGGAATTCGCCAGGCTAATACAGTGGAGCACTTTAAAAAAAAAACTGCTGAAAACACATTACTTTAACATGGCCTTCTCATAACTTCACTGTAATTTAAATCCTGATACTCTGTATATCCAATTCATTATAATAACTATTCATGGTGGCTCTAAAATCTGTACTAACCCCTACTCTCTCTTCTGTTTCCTTTTCCGGTGTCCTTTTGGTGGCCACCATCTACTCAAAGCACCATGATGTTCCAACAATGATGGATGGATTAAAAGCCAGAAGTCTGTATGACTATCAGCATCAAGTGACTCCGTGAGAACCCTAACTACAAAGAGGACTATTTCATTTATGTTAGGTAGAATGCCCAGAGGGGACTGGGCGGTCTCGTGGCCTGGAACCCCTACAGATTTTATTTTTTTCTCCAGCTTTCTGGAGTTTTTTTTTTTGTATTTTCTGTCCACCCTGGCCATCGGACCTTACTCCTTTTCTATGTTAACTAATGTTGTCTTATTTTAATTTCTTATTTTGTCTTTTATTTTTATTTTCTTCATTATGTAAAGCACTTTTAGTTACTTTTTGTATGAAAATGTGCTATATAAATTAATGTTGTTGTTTATCATGTTTATCTGTCCGTGTGAAAAAATACTGATTTTATTGAAATTTGTCAAACTTATTTCATAAAATTTTTAGATGTTCTCCCTTTTTAGTAATCTGTCTTGTTTGGCCAGTTTAACATTGAGAACTAAACTAATAAGAATAATTCTTTACATATATGTAGTGCTTTTCTCACTCCTCAATGCACTTCAGTGAGTGGGGAGCCACTGTGTATCATCCACCTGGATGATTTGACAACTGCCATTTTTATGCCAGAACCCCATACAGTCACCACACATTAGCTGTTAGGTCATGAAGTGGTGTGAGAGATAGTCAGTTAGAAACAGGGGATTATTAGGGGGCCAGAATGACTTGGCTGTTGTAAGCAATTTAGCCTGGACATTGGGATACACCCTACCCTTTACGAAGGATGCCCAGGGATCTTTTATAATCATAGAGAGTTAGGACCTCAGTTTTACGTATCCTCTGAAGGGCACCATTTATACAGCACAGTGTCTCCATCACTGTACTGGTGCATTGGGATCCACAATTCAGACCACAGGGTAAGCTCCCCTGCTGGCCTCACCAACACCTTTTCCAACAGTAGCCCAAGTTTTCCTTGATGGTCTCCCATCCAAGTACTGGCTGGACCTGAACATGCTTGGGTTCAGGTACATATCTTTGAACCTTGGAAGAAAACCTATAGAAGCATAACAGACATAATCTTCAACACAGATCATGTCAGACAAGACGTGAATCAATGCCTGATTGCGGTGATGCAGCCGAGCTACCTTTTATGTCTGGACATCGGCAATATGACATTACCTTGTTGTCACTTACACAAACTATTGCTTGATGTACATTTGCAAGTATTTGCAAGTACATTTGCAAGTACATTTGCAGTTATTTACATTAAGTCTCATACATCTACATAGTTTGTTAGTGTCAGGTTCTAGGGTTCTTTAACATCACTTTTAGATTTTTATTTCTACTCTTCTTTCAGTAAGTGCTCTGAGATTGTTTATTACTGTTCATTTTTTCACTCGCTTTAGTAGCACCCTGGGTGAATCCTCAATCCATCACAGGGTACATTGGCCCACACACACACCAACATATCCATACTCGTCAAATCTAGACTTGCTATACAAAATTGTAAATACATTAGTTCTTCATGTGCTTTCAGGTTGCCTGTTGTTTCTCACCACATATGCACACTCATCAGTGTAATGTTACCCCTGCCATTTAATAAACAGAAAAGTTTCAAATATGACAATAGGGTTTAATATGTGGATCAAAATACTGGACTGACATTACTGATTTTGCTTGACTTGTCTAATGTTTAACAGTTTGTCTTTGTTTTAGCATTCTTGCTTGATTAGATTAAGGTTTAATAATTGATTGTGTGCTGTCTTGCTTTGACAAAAGATACAATCATTTGAACGCTATATCTGTATACTAATTACTTACTAAGTGTTTTTTTTTATTATTTATAAGGATGACAACAATAGGAACACTTTATTTATTTATTTATTTATTTTATTTGTTTGTTTGTTTGTTTGTTTGTTTGTATAGCCCAAAATTACACAAAGAGTGTCACAACGGGCTTTAAAGTTTTGGCAGCCTCCCCAGCCTTGACTCCCTAAGAAGACAAGAAAAACTCAAGTAGGTATGACTTGGAACCTATATAGGATGGGCATTCACAATAGTTAGGAGATATTAACTAGAGAGAGGATCTTTCTTCTTTTCCATCTGAGGATGACATAGGCTGCTCTGACTATGCCCCTGTAGCATCTCTTTAACTTAGAAATGTGCCACCATTAATGAAGTCTGCAGCTGCAAGAATCCAGGATGTCTTCTTTGTGCAGTTTTTCTGCTTATTTTGTTGCACTTAAGATTACATTGAACTATAATTCAGTTTTCCTCCACTGCTGTTTTTCCTGTAGTTTCTCTCCTGTAAATTAGGACCTCATTATTAATTTTACGATAGTAGATGTAAGAGAAGACATTCTCAGTAATGTTGGTACACGATAGATCTGTAGGGTCTAGCTGCAGCCCGCAATACCTATGACGTCAAACACGGAACGCCCTTCATATCACGGAACGCCCCTAACATCATTCACCCTTTGAACACCCCTGAACACCCTTTGATGTCAGTTTTGATACGCCAATCATTGTTTTTGTCAGCGCTCGTAAGAATGGTGGACTTTGAATAAATCTTTATGAAAGCTTTTTGAGGAAAAAAGAACAAGACAGTTTGAGTTGGAAATCAAGATGGCAGTGAGTTGTTGCAAGTTTTATTAATATTAGATAATATCATACTTTACTGGTAGGGTACGAATTATACCAGAGTGTATTAAAGATGTTAGTTGAATAAACTTTCAGGTGCCGTGCAATACTAAGCGCTCTTAGAAAGTATTAAACAACAAGCAGGTCCGTTTGTGTAGCATATTGCAACAGGGCTGTTTGTAATACTCAATTCGGAGTAGTAAATTGACAGATTCAACTGTTGATTATTTTTTATAATAACTATTATTATATGTAATTGTCCGCTGTTGAGTATAATTGATCATAGCCAAGTGTAACAGATCGTAATGAAATATCTGTGACCACGATTAAGTAGTTATAATTGCCCTGCCCTATAATATATAAATATTACAGAAGCAAGCCACGCAAAATACAACCGCCGGCCGAACACGAACGCGCACACCACTGCATATACAACCTTTGTAGTAATGTAGATCTCCAAGCCCGGATCTGCCGCCATGGTCACTTCAACACGCAAATCTGCCGCCGTCACCATCAGGGAACCAGGTGGCGCCGCAACCACACGCACACAGCGCCTCAGCGGCCCAGAGTCAAACCCAGCAGCTTCCCAGAGTCAAACCCAATGACTTCCCAGAGTCAGTAGGTGGCGTCCAAACAACACAACACAACCTGTAAACTAAACCTGAGGTAAAGTGTGCACGCCAACAAGTTCCCATGGTGACATATTTAAACTTGAGGTAGTGATGACTACTGACAGTGCCACAGTGCCAGCAGTCAGTGTTCTCCACTCCACAGTGCCAGCAGCTACTCCACTACACAGTGCCAACAGTCAGTGTGCCTCAACAGTGCCAGAAGTACTGCACTCCACAGTGCCAGCAATACTCCAATCCACAGTTCCAGCAGTCAGTGTTCTCCACTCCAAAATAGATAGATAGATAGATAGATAGATAGATAGATAGATAGATAGATAGATAGATAGATAGATAGATAGATAGATAGATAGATAGATAGATAGATAGATAGATAGATAGATAGATAGATAGATAGATAGATAGATAGATAGATAGATAGATAGATAGATGATAGATAGATACTTTATTAATCCCAAGGGGAAATTCACAAAAAAAAAATCCATGTCCACGTTGTAATAGTAAAAGTGTCCAGGCAACGAATCCACATAAAAGAAAGTGATAGGAGTGATCAATAAAAAAATAATAAAGAGAAAAATAAAAGGTAGAAAAATAAAGTTGTACACGGAGCTGCTGAAAAGGCTGCCAGTACTCCACTCCACAGTGCCAGCAGCTACTCCACTACACAGTGCCAGCAGTCAGTGTGCTCTAATCCACTGTGCCAGCACTCAGTGTGGCAACTGTCAGTGTGGCTTATTTGAATCACATTAAGGTAATTCAGTGTTAAAAGTAAGTTCAATTATGATTCCTAACAGCAAACGACTTCTAGCTAATTACACAGCCATAGAAAAACAAAAACGAGACCGCATGGATAAACACAATCAACGAAGGCACCTACAACATGCTTCTGAAACACCAGACCCAAAGGTGTCACGGCTCCAAAAAGAAACAGCTTTAGTACAAATATATTTATTTAATTAAATGAAAACTTTCCCAGGACGCTCCCACCCTCCATAATTTTTCATCCCTCCAAAGATCGGAGGGAACAGAAAGTGATTGCCATTCTTGGATTTGCGATTCTTTAGAGAATTGGGGGTTTACTGGTTGCTTCCTAATTCTCAGTTTAAAGGTTCTGACCCTAATTTTATATATTAGAACTTCATAAAAAGACTTTAACCAACAGGTCACAAACCAGGCTTCCAGTGAGGCCTTGATTTGCAGAAATGCATAATATTTAATAATCTGTATTGCTGTGCCTTGTAGCATGGAAAATGTGGTTCTCACAAAGGTACAGCCTTATCAGGTACTGTATGTAGTGAAATGATTCTTACCAACTTAAACACAGCAAATCCTTTAAAGGATCCTTTTGATATCATTCAGTCATCAATCAGTCTAGAATGGAGTGATTGTTTGCTTCAGGTAAACACTTTAAGTTACGTATAACCTTTTACATGTAGCATTTCTATTGCAAAATGTTTAGGTGAATCTTTTAGTAGTTTTTAAAGTATACTTACTAAATTGGAAACAATTAAATTACATATTATTTGAAATGATGAATTTGGCCTTCCCAAGTGACTATATTGTGGTGATTGGGCTGTTTTTGTCTTTCAGATACTCACGTAAGTACAATTCCTGTAGACATACAGATTGAATTGAAATGGGTCTTACAGCAATATTATAGTAAATAAAAATGTATGCTTTTTCCACTTCAGAGCACTTAGTCATTATTAATTATTTGTGCACTTTCTGAATGGTTTCTAACTAGACATAACATTCCCTTGAAGATGAACTCTACCTCATGAATACAGGGAGTACAGTAGAGGCAAAAAGCAAGAGAAATCAATAGAGCTAAGCATTCCTATGACATGCTGTGGTAATATTGGTGTGTTTATTTTATAAGCCAATGTGACTGTACTTTGAGTGAACGTGGAGTTACAATGTGTTGGTATTCCTAATAAAATACTTCACACTCAGTATTGTTTTTGTTTTTGACAAAAAAGTGTTCATTGATCAAAAACATCCTGACTGCTTGTGACCGACTTGTTCGGACAGAACTCTGGATATGAACGACGATGAAGGAACACACACAATTGGAAAATTAGATGAAAGGGGAGACGATGAAGATATTGAAGAAGTCATGTCCTCCTTGTTATTTACTTTTGACTGCATGAGGGATATGTTCTCATATCTTGATGAAATACGGGGTAAAAAAAAAGTTCCCATCAGTTGCTGCTGTTCTACCAATTAGGTTGTTATGTTTTGTTTTAATTTTGTCAACCTTCAAAATTTCCACTGTAAAGAAAGGTGGGGATGGACTGGCTTTCCGACCTGGTTCAATAGTTCTTTGTCTACTCAAAAGTCCCATATTGTGGATGGATAACACAAGTAGATGTCCTGACTGGGATTGTTTGCTTTATTTCTTTAAAATATTTTCATATTTGAACCTGGAACTTGTATGTGTGTGGTTGTATCCAGGGTTTGGGTGATAAAATGGCCCGCACAGGTTACACTTCCCTGTGTGGTAGTTATAACAATGATCTTTGTGTTTTGATACATCACTTTAACTTTCAAGACCTAGACCGTTGGCTTGCCAAGTTCAAGATGGGAGTTTAATTAAAAGCAAAAATTAGTTGGGACAAAAAACTGCAGCCCCTGGGACTGAATATGAGAACCACTGTATCAAACAATGCCATGTTACAAATCAGGATTATTAATATACTAGGGGGCTCCGCCCCCTGCTCGCTTCGCTCGCCAACCCCTGGTGTTGGGAATGACAAAGAGCGTGATGTATGAATGAGATATAGAATAGTGTGACGGTGTAGATGATGCAAATAGAAAGCACCCAATAAAGTGTGTGGCACAGTGTAAAGGTTTATTTGAAAATTTCTTTGTACACGCCGTTTAAGTGTAAAAGGTAATTCCAGCTCAGAACTTGTAAGGTCATTTAAGATGGTTATTGTTGTGATCAGAGTCAAGTTTGTCAGAGCTTAGAAAGAGTTGTGTCTTTCCAGGAAGTAATGGAATGACTTGGGTATTTATGTTTTCCACATTAATATTTTTTGGACATAATATAGGGCGTTGTGTTAAAAGGGGCATTTGGTCTAATGAGATTGCTGTTCCAAATCTCTCTGTAACTAAGTCGTCGCAGATAAAGGCTTGAGGAATTGTAATAATATGTGGGTGAAGTCCATCTGTATTGGTGAGTGTACCATCTCTCAGTTGTAATAAGCAATTGTTATGATCTGGTTCTGGACATCGTATCTTTTTTACTAACTGTATCTTTTGAAAGCAATGCCAATTGTCTGCGTATTTTAAGGTGCACTGAACAATAGCTGAGTGAATGGCATCTGGAAGAATAGCTAATCACTGTCTAAAATCTCCTCCTCATAAAAGTACCTTTCCTCCAAATCGAATATTATTATTCATAAACGTTTGTTCATGCCATTGAACATTCATCAATAAACAACATTTTTTCAAGACGGATGTCACGTGCAGTGCCACCGTTAATGTTCATAGTGGATTCCGATTTGTAGGATCTAATGTAGTTGATAAAGATTTCACTTTCAGGTACATCGTCAGTTATAAGCTTCTGTAGATATTCAGTATATGAATGTAAAGAAGGCAGTCTAATTTGACCCTTTTGACAACAACGTGTAAATGTATAACTTGTATTGCCAGTTGTTTCTTCAGGGAAGTGAACTAAATGACAATGATTGCAAATGACATTCATTAATCCGAATGAATTTTCCTGGTGTATGTTTTGCTTGTGCCGTTTGAGAGGCGCGTTGTTGCATGTGTAGTATTTGGGACGTGTTGTTTTGGAGCTGTAATCGATTTGCCTGTGCTGTGTGAGAAGCCCGTTGTAGCCTTCGCTGCCATTAACGTATGTCTGAGACGGGAGGTGTTTCGTTTTGAATCCGTGCCTGTTGCGACGCAGCACTTTGATTGATAGTTTGCGTCATGTGGATCTAGGATGTAGATTTGTGCATATTAAATGAACTATTGTAGGATCTAATGCAGTTCATAAAGTTTTTACTTTTAGGTACATCGTTAGTTAGAAGCTTTAGTTGAGCTTTGCGTATTTGGAGTCGAGTCATTTTTTCTTTTAGAAATATGGATAAGTAATAAGGAGTATTGCACTCACTGTTAATATGGAGCCTTTTCTGCGGTTGAACGGTTAATAGTGCCTTATTGTAATGAGATACACCTATGCTGCATAGCCGTCTATTTTGTTGTTTCTTTCGTGTTCGTGTGTTTGTTCCTGTTATCCTTTCCTTTTCGTTTTGTACTGCGTATTTTAAGGTGCACTGAACAATAGCTGAGTGCATGGCATCTGGAAGAATAGCTAATCACTGTCTAAAATCTCCTCCTCATAAAAGTACCTTTCCTTCAAATCGAATATTATTATTCATAAACGTTTGTAGAAGTTTATGAATGGTGTTGAGTAAGTGACTTCATGCCATTGAACATTCATCAATAAACAACATTTTTTCAAGACGGATGTCACGTGCAGTGCCACCGTTAATGTTCATAGTGGATACCGATTTGTAGGATCTAATGTAGTTGATAAAGATTTCACTTTCAGGTACATCGTCAGTTATAAGCCTCTGTAGATATTCAGTATATGAATGTAAAGAAGGCAGTCTAATTTGACCCTTTTGACAACAACGTGTAAATGTATAACTTGTATTGCCAGTTGTTTCTTCAGGGAAGTGAACTGAATGACAATGATTGCAAATGACATTCATTAATCCGAATGAATTTTACTGGTGTATGTTTTTCTTGTGCCGTTTGAGAGGCGCGTTGTTGCATGTGTAGTATTTGGGACGTGTTGTTTTGGAGCTGTAATCGATTTGCCTGTGCTGTGTGAGAAGCCCGTTGTAGCCTTCGCTGCCATTAACGTATGTCTGAGACGGGAGGTGTTTCGTTTTGAATCCGTGCCAGTTGCGATGCAGCACTTTGATTGATAGTTTGCGTCATGTGGATCTAGGATGTAGATTTGTGCATATTTGCGTTGTTGATTTGTTTCAGGGTGCACTGTTCCAATGCGATGCAGTATTTGTGCACATATGCGAAAGTAGTATGGGCCATTGCCTTTTGGTGGCCTGATATTTACTCCGGTATATGCAAAAGCAAATGAACCATTGTAGGATCTAATGCAGTTCATAAAGTTTTTACTTTTAGGTACATCGTTAGTTAGAAGCTTTAGTTGAGCTTTGCGTTTTTGGAGTCGAGACATTTTTTCTTTTAGAAATATGGATAAGTAATAAGGAGTATTGCACTCACTGTTAATATGGAGCCTTTTCTGCGGTTGAACGGTTAATAGTGCCTTATTGTAATGAGATCCACCTATGCTGCATAGCCGTCTATTTTGTTGTTTCTTTCGTTTTCGTGTGTTTGTTCCTGTTATCCTTTCCTTTTCGTTTTGTACCCGTGATCGTGTATTCATGACTTGTTTCTTTCTCAGCATGCGAAATATGGATAAGTAATAAGAAGGATCGCAGTCACTGTTAATATGTTTCTTTTTCTGCAGTTGAACGGTTAATAGTGCTTTATTGTAAGGAGATCCACCAATGCTGACACCTATGCTGTCTAGTGTGAAGGTGTTGATGTTCACTTTAGAATATGTGGCTTTGGGTGTCACTTCTTATGGATGTGTGTGTTGGGGGGGTTGAGGATTGTTGTCGCGCGAGCGTCTTCTTTCTTTTTGTGTTCCTGTGTCTTGTTGAATCCCCCTCTTTGTGTGTGTCCCGTCCCTTGCTTGTAGGGTCTGTGGGGTGGTTTTGTGTTCTTTTTTTTGTGTTCCATGGGCTTGTTGAATCCCCCTCTTGGTGTGTGTCCCGTCCGGTGCCTGTAGGGGGGGGGGGGGTGCCTTGCTGTTGTGCGCGAGCCTCTTTTTTTTTTTTTTTTTTTTTTTTTTTGGGTCTAGTTTCGTGTGCAATGTGTTTCGTGCTTTGCTTGCGTTTGAATACTTTTTTATGTGCCGTTTCCTTTTTTCGGTGCTCTTTGCGCCTCATTTCTCAGTTTTTCCCGTGCTCACTCCTTTTTTCTGTGGTCTTGTCCGCCTCTCGCGGCCCCTCATCCGCCTCTCTCGCCCTCTTCTATCCGCCTTTCTCGGCTCCTCAGCCGACCCTCACGGACTCTTTTTGCGCCTGCGCAGTACGTCTTTTTGCAGCTACGGCCCATTGCCGGATGTGCCTGCGTCCATCATCCGGTTTAGCATTCTCGGTTAGTAATATGGATACTATATGTGTTTGGGTGTGTGTGTGTGTGTGTGTGTGTGTGTGCATGTATATATATATATATATATATATATATATATATATATATATATATATATATATATATATATATATATAAATTAATGGACAGCCCTGTTGTATATGGTCCGGGGGAGCAGCCATGGGCTCCTCACTACCACCCTCGGGACGCTTGGTGGCAGCCTTCCAGGGGGTGCTGCATGGATCCCGGAGCCCACCTGGACATCTCTACAGCCCCACTCAGAGCACTTCCGGGCAGGCTATAAAAAGGGCCAGCATCCACCACTCAGGAGCCAGAATTGGGATGAATGGGACGAGGTTGCCTGGGAGGAGTGGTGGTGTAAGGTGGAGAGTTGTTGGTGTTGGATTTACGTGCTTTTGGGACTGTGTATTGCCTGTGGGGTTCACGGGGAAGATTTGCCTCACAGGTGAAGAAAAATATTAAAGTGTTCTTGTTTTACACATGTCTCTGCATCAGTCTATGCCGGGTCGGGTGCTATATAGCGCCTTTTACAATATATATATATATGTGTATATATATATATATATATATATATATATATATATATATATATATATGTGTATATATATAATATATATATATATATATATATATATATATATATATATATATATATATATATATATATATATATGAGAGAGAGGGAATATATGTGTGTTTCATGATTTAGTCAGTCAGTCAGCCATTCTCCAATCTGCTATATCCTAACACAGGGTTATGGGGGTCTGCTGGAGCCAATCCCAGCCAGCGCAAGGCAGGAACAAATCCCTGGGCAGGGCACCAGCCCACTACAGGTCACACACACCCACACACCAAGGGACAATTTAGGATTACCGATTCACCTAAGCTGCAAGTATTTGGACTGTGAGAGGAAACTGGAGCACCTGGAGGAAGCCCAAGCAGACACGAGGAGAAGCGAACCCAGGTCTCCTTACTGCGAGCCAGCAGTGCTACCATTACGCCACCATGCTGCACTGTTTCATGATTTACATCTTTTGTAATGTTTAAAATGTGCTTATCTGTTTATTCATCCTTTTCATGTCCATAACAGTCTGTGTGTTGTATGTGATAACTCATTTTATAACTAACTACACTCACTCAGACTTATTACTAAATTTTAACTTAGTACATAACTTTGCTCCACTTCACCATCTCCATGATGCATACTGGTACAGCAGTTAAGTCTTATACTTCATATTATCTTGGCACATCTGGATAATGTAAAAACTGCTCTTGCAGAGGTATGTCTATAGACAATAGCTTAGCATTCAACACTGTTGTGCCAACAGAACTGGATATTGGACTTCATAGTGAACAGACCTCGGCTTTACAGATTGCCAGCGTCATTATCTTCTATGCTCACCTGCAACCCAGGCAGTGTGCTAATCCCCAGGTGTGACTGTGTGTCCAGACACCACACCAGCTTCCTCATTAAAAATGCTACTGACATCACCGTCATAGGCCTGATCACCAGCAGTGATTAAATTGCTTGCAGACAAGAGGTCTATCTGCTTGACTCAGCGGTCCCAGGACAATCCAAAAATTAAGGAGCAGGTCATAGACTTCAGAGAATGGTTTAAGCTGTGGTTTGTTTTTGTGGGGTGCTGTGGAAATGGTGAGCTTGTTTAAATTTCATACAGTAACAATCACTGATGAATTGATGAGGGAACAGCGCGTTTTGTTTATTGCCAGGTTCACCAATGCCTTCCTGAGATGTCTCACAGGTGCTGTCTGGAGTCTATCTTCACTGGCTGAATCATAACCTGGTAGGGCACACATGCTTGGGTCACTACAGAGGGTGGTGAATGCCACACAATATTACTGGCACCCAGCTGCTGGTATCTAAAAGACATTCTGCTAAGATTATTACACACTCAGCCATTCTGCACAACTGTTTTTCTTGATCCTGCCTTCTGGCAAATAGTAAAGAACCAGTGGCCCTCAGTATGAGAGAAATTGTTTTAGTTGTGGAATTACTGAACAGCCAATCATAATAACAAACACTGCAAGAAAAAGACTATGTATAAATATCTGAAATATAACTGAATATATATCTATACAGTATATTGTATTCTATGTATATTGTATTCTATTTTTTGTGTTTTATTATATCACTGTTCTGGAGAGACATGTAAGTCACCATATAATTCTACTGTATGCACAAGACAATAAATACTGTATGTTTAATGAGGAGATCACCTCAGGATGTTTCCCTGCTGAATGCCCACTGCAACTGACACTATTTATTATTAGTAGTAGTGGTAGTAATAGTATTTGATATGTATCAAAAATCAAAAAGACAATGACTCAAAGACAGTTTGTTTTTATGTTGATCTAAGTTGGGTCTTTGTGATCTACTAATGTTGCATGAAAAAGGTTTAAGAACAATCACGATTGTCCCAAACTCAAAAGTTATTAAAAATGTAAAATTTCTTGGCTGTCACATACCATACAATTGATATTGAATGGTATTGGGAAACATTTTAGGAAACAGTCATTTATTTATCAATTTGATCCATCAACGTTTTCATTACTAAAACCTGTATGTGTACAGTATTTCACACATACAGCTTTTAGTAATGAAAACGTTGATGGATCAAATCAATAAATAAATGACTGTTTCCTAAAATGTTTCCCAGTCAATTTTAAAACCAATTTTATATGTAGCACTGTTTTTGCAAACCTTTTAAAAATTAATTAACCTAATATTGTTTCACATGATTATACAGTAATTTGCTAGTGGGAATATGAAATACATTTATAGATTGAAAATCTCCAGGTATGAGCTTCATGAGGTTCATTCTGTTTGAAACACTAAATGGTAATAAGATTTGTTACCTTTACTATAATGTAACAGTTCAGGAGAAAGCATAATAAACAACCATTCAAAATAGTAAAAAAAAATAAAATATATTGGCAAAGTGCTTAATTGGATATGTTGTTATGTTAATATGGATAAGTGTTGGATAGCGTAAGTATGAGACTGGAAGTCATTTATGTTTGTCCAAATAGAAACTGTTGTAATTTGTACAACTGCAGCATACTGTGCAACAAACGTGTCAATACTGTCTCGTAGAGGGCATGATGCAAGTGACTCTGGGAAAGGGCGTTATAATAATCGCGTCATTACATGAAGTGAGCTGTCAAGGGCTTTCCATGATTGACGCTATGGGCGTTCCGTGATATGGATGGCATTCCGTGTCTGACGTCAGAGGTATTGCGGTCTGCACCTTCACTCTGTTGATCACAATTGGTGTAGCCGACAGGATACAACGTTCGAAAAAGATGACTGAAGAACAGGACCTGAGCACCATTCTGAACACCATCATGGCTGAACTCCGTACTCTCAAGGTCCAGATGGGAGAAACAAGGACCCAACTGGCGGAGTCAGAAGCACGGGCCACAGCCACTGTATGGACAAACTACCTCCTCCGTTAACTTTTTTAACTAAGGGGGAGGATGTTGAGACCTATTTTTTGATTTTCAAGCATACTGCTAAACGGAAAGCTTGGCCGAGGTTGGAATGGGCATACCTACTGGCCCCCTACTTGAAAGGTGAGGTGCAGAAGGCTTATTATGAGTTAACTTAGGAGCAGGCAGCTAATTATGACGCACTAAAATCAGAGGTTTTCAAACGCCATGGCGTCTCACCGGCACAGCAGGCAAGAGAATGGAGGGAGTGGTGGTGCGATGCAGATCAGCCAAGCCTGGGGTAAGGTAGTGCGCTGGCTACGGCCAGACTTAAACTCTGCCCAGAAAATGGACGAATTATTGGCATGTGAGACCTGCATGCATGCCCTCCCTGAAAAAATTGTCCCGCAGGTCCGGAAACTAAACTTTGATAACTTGGATACCCTGATTGAAATAGTGGAACATCATTGGACTGCCTGTAAACCAGAGTGCTCAGAACGGTCAGCTCGCCAAACCCAACAGGTATGTGGGGCAGCTTCTGAGGCCACCCAGCAAGCACCCAAGCCTGCCGTCCGATCAAGAGATAGGCAATTCATCCTACCCTGCTGTTTCAAGTGTGGGGATGTTGGACACTTATCTCCAGCTTGCCCGTTAACAGGAGAGCCCATGGACTGTACACTGATGAGAGGGGAGAGGTATTGTGCTGTTGTTAACTCCTTATGTCTTCCTTCCACAGGTGTAGTTATTATCAATGGGCACAAAGTAAGAGCAATGTTTGATTCCGAGAGTAACATATCTCTTGTTGCTTTCCACTATGTTTTACTGCTACAGTGGCTAAAAATAAAGACCAGTTTGAAATGTATACATGGGGATGTCCAATATGTATAATCAGAGTAGACGGCACTATGAAGCACTTAACTATGGCGGTTCTGCCTGATTCACCCTATCCAGTTATACTGGGAAGAGATTGGTCTAAAAGTAAAAGCGGTAAAAACATTTCTAGACCTAAAAATAAATTGGGCTTAATAATGGATAGGAATATTAAAAACACTGCAGAGAATTAAACTCCGATTTTATTGGCCTGGGATTAATGAGGAGGTCCGACAATTTTGTGCTTCGTGTCCTGAATGCAAACTTCATCAGATTTCTGGGAGGGATAGAGCTTCTCTCATCCCTCTACCCCTTATCGATATTCCTTTTGAACAAGTCGGTGTCGACCCCGTAGGTCCTTTAGAACCCTCCTTAAGAGGACACAAATATATTTTAATAATGGTTGATTATGCCACCCGATTTCCAGAGGCTGTTCCTTTGCACTCAGCAACTTCAAAAATCATCGCATGGGAACTAGTAGGGATATTCGCTCGTGTAGGGATTCTCAAAGATGTATTAACAGACTAAGGTACTTCCTTCACTTCGGAGACTTTCAAGGAGGTGGCTAAGTTACTCCAAATTAAACATATAAAAACATCTGTGTATTATCCTCAAACAGATGGTTTGGTAGAATGATGTAATCAGACCTTAAAACAGATGTTACATGAAGTAGTTCACGAGGATGGGAGAAACTGGGATCAGTTACTCCCTCTCGTATTATTTGTCTATCGGGAGGTGCCTCAGAACTCTACTGGGTTTTCTCCTTTTGAAATTTTATATGGAAGACAGTCCCGAGGTCTATTGGATCTGTTAAAAGAAGGATGGGAAGGAGAGGTCCTGCCCTCCTCTAACATCTTGGAATATATCACACATTTGTGCGATAGATTGGAAAAAATTTGTCCTATATTAAAAGATAATTTAATCAAAGCTCAAACAGTGTCATCCCGATATTACAATAGAAACACCACATTCGGGAATTTATTCCAGGTGATCGTGTTATGGTACTCGTTCCCACTTCCCGTTCTAAATTATTGGTGCATTGGCAAGGCCCTTATGAAATTAAGGAAAGAAAAGGACTAGTCGATTATTTGGTTAAACAACCAAATCTTCATTAATTAATATATCATATTAATCTGCTGAAACCGTGGAAGGACAGGGACAACGATCCATCCTCCGGTCAGTCTCGCTCCCTTTTCATTAAAAAAGAAAACCTTAATTTCGGACCTGATTTGACCCCGGAACAAAGACAGGAACTGGAGGAATCCATCCTGTCTATTCAGGAAGTGGTAAGCAAAATAACGGTTAGGACTGCGCTGATTGAACATGATATTATCATGTATCGGGGGTAGTTGTCAGAGAACACCCATACAGACTCCCGGAGGCAAAGAAATGGAAGTAGAACTGAAAATCAAAGGTATGCTGAGCCTGGGCATAATTGAAGAGAGTTATAGTCCATGGTCCAGTCCTATTGTTTTTATTTGTAAACCCGAAGAGTCATGGAGGTTCTGTAATGACTTCCGACATCTCAATCAGGTCTCTAAGTTTGATGCATATCCTATGCCGTGAGAGGACGATCTACTCAATCGACTTGAGAATGCACAATTCCTAACTACTTTAGACATGACAAAAGGGTACTGGTAAATTCCTTTAACGGACTCCGCCAAAGAAAAAGTCACCTTTAGTACTCCTAGTGGACATTGACAATATACTGTCCTTCCCTTTGGTTTGCACGGAGCACCAGCGACTTTCCAGTGTCTGGTAGATACACTGTTACGGCCCCACAATTCATTTAGTGCCGTCTACCTGGATGACGTGGTCATTTATTCCGGCACATGGAAGGAGCATGTATTGCAGGTTAAAACGATGCTCACTACGCTAGCACAAGCTGGTCTTCACATAGATCCCAAGAAATGCTTCTTTGGGTTAAGAGAAGCCAAATATTTGAACTATCTGGTGGGGGGGGGGTTACTGTTAAACCACAATGTCCTAAAGTTGATGCCATTATAAACTGGCACCGTCCAATGACTAAGCGTTAAGTACAAGCTTTTCTGGGTTTAGCGCCGTTTTGTACCTCACTTCTCAGAGATAGCTGCGCCCTTAACTAATCTTACAAAGAAAAGGGCACCTGTAAAAGTGGTATGGGACACCTTAACTGAAACTACATTCAGTGACTTGAAAATGGCCCTAACTTCAGCACCTATTTTGAAATCTCCTGACTTTTCTTTTAATTTTATCCTCCAGACTGATGCAATTGGAGACAGGATTAGGTGCCGTGTTGAGCCAATGCATCGATGGTGCTAAACACCCCATCATGTACCTCAGCCGGAAACTGTTGGACAGGGAGAGATGGTATGCTGCAGTGGAGTGTGAGGCCTTGGCGATCAAGTGGGCTGTAACCCAGTTGAGATACTACCTGTTGGGATGTGAGTTTACTCTGATTATGGATCATGCCGCCTCACAGTGGATGTCTGTACATCGTGAGTCTAATCCACGTGTCACGAGGTGGTTTTTAGATTTTCAGCCATATTGGTTTACTGTCATTTATCGTAAAGGTTCCTTGCAGGCTAATCCAGATGCCCTCTCCCGTGTTTATGACCTCTCAGTGCAGGCCGCCCAACCCGATAGGTCTGGGCTGAGGGGGGAGTCATGTTACACACATACGCTGAGACAGTTGGTAAGCCTGAAGGTGAGTGAAACATTGCGAGATAAGGGGTTGCTATGCGTTAACGATGCCTCTCTCTTTTTACTCCCGGCAGAAAGAAAGAAGAAAAATAAATCAGTGTGGACGAACTCTAAAAATGGCCACCTGATGACATCACATCCGGCTCCTTCTGATGACATCATTCACCTTGGCACATCACTTCCGGTCCATCCTTAACGATGTCGCTTCCGTCCTTCAGATTTGACGTCATCTCCTGCCAATTTTCCTGCTTCCATTTTGTTTGTCACTGTATAAAAACGCCATCTTACTGTACAATGACTGTCAATACTTATCATTTTGATTACCAAAAAATTTTTTTTGTCTTTCTTTGTCCATTGGACATTATACGGGGACGTTGTTGTTTGAAAGAAATCTGTCACAATAGATAGATAGATAGATAGATAGATAGATAGATAGATAGATAGATAGATAGATAGATAGATAGATAGATAGATAGATAGATAGATAGATAGATCTTTATTTGTCCATAGGGGACACATACACACAAACACTTTAGGAATGACTAAAAGTAAAGAAAATTTAAAAAAAAAAAAACGTCTGACTTTGCAGTCACAGTCGCAATGAAGTGTTAGGCAGGCATATTGCCATTGGCATAAAGGAGCCCCAGGTGCATTTATTAATGCACTTGTGCTGAATAATTATTTGGTTCAAAGGCCAGTGTTAGGGTGTTAGAGTGAGTATGCGTAGCAGTGTTCATAGGCTGTTTATGAAAATGTGCCTACCCAGGCATTACCAAAGAAAGGAAAAAAGAACAGAAAAAGAAAGAGTGGCATTTACCTTCTTTGTTCATCAGATGAGAAGGCTAAGACCATGCTTTCACTAGGGTTTTAACTCTGCTTCAGTGGTGCAACACAAGGGGAGTTGGCAGTCTGGCTGCAGATTGTCATGGAGGCCTATGTGGCTTCACACTCAGCCCAGTTCCTCGCTAGCAACTCACCATCACCCATTGCTGAAGTAAGAAAAAAGAGTTGCAAGGCATTTGGTTGAGTTTACCACTGAAAGTAAAACAAATCCCGCAGGTTAACCTAAGCACAGGTTTAAAAGGAGAGGTATTAACTTATGCTTGATATGTAATAAGAAGTTGTTTGAACTTGATCCTTGTGCACAAGGCTGGCAGTATTTTAATAGAGGCCTTTCGGTAACGAATGATCTTGGAATGTGCCACGTCACCCATGATCGGTTAGGATGCTTCAGTATAGGTCAGCAAAATGGCAGTGAGTATAAAAAGCACTTCCTGCATATAGGAGTCTCTCTTTTGACCGAGTCGTGGTGTAGTTCAGGTTTAAAGTATATCAAGTACTGCAACTTGTGCCTTATTTTTGTATATGTTTTCTTTTTTTGTGCATATATACAGTATATATATATATATATATATATATATATAGTGACTGGTGTCGCCGCCGGTTAGTTGTCCATAATGGTAGCGACCATCACTCTCTAGTTCAGTAGTTCCCCTACTCTATTTTTTCCTCCTGCATTTCCTCCAGCTGCACACTCTTACACTTTTAACTTCGAGCTGTCTCTCTTAAACAGTAAACCTATGGCAAAAAAACAAAGCTGCCCTTCAGAAACTCCCTCTTAAGCAGTATTTCAGTGAGAAACAAACACACTCTTACCTGTCCCCTTTGTGGGATCAGCTGCTGGCTCGCAGGCTTACCACGCAAGATGTTTCTCACACAAGGTTTAGAATGTTTAAAAGCCCGAGCCCTGGCCAACCTAATGACTCACTCTCTTGTCCTTTCTCCCTCAGACTGTGTCTGCTCCAGTCACTACTTCCAAAATGTTGAACCCACTTGATGAGGAGGACTGCGTTCTTTTGATCTAGAGAGGGGAGCTGGACCTCCACGTTTGACAGCTGTAACCTGTGTGCTTTTCTGCTGTTGACAGTCCCCTTCTGAATAAGGTCTTGTGTTTGTACCTGCCAGTTCTGCAATAAAGATTTCTTACCTTGGAAACCTGATCCCTTTTCCAGTCTCCTGTGCAACTTTGTGACCCAAACTTGACAATATATACATACACACACTATGTATATATCCTAGTAATAGTATAGTTTTGGTTGAGGTATTTATATGAATATGAATTGGGTTTGTGGTTCACTTTTTGTCTTTTTGTATATACATTGATTTTTCTCTTTGTAAATAAAAAGCCTAGTGTATTCTGCACAGACAGAAGTAGCAGTTTTTTTGACCAAGGTTTCTCAAATCCCCTTTTTAACAGTGTTGGAAATACTTGTGATGAAAATACTTCCTGTTCTCTGGCCAGTCTTCAGGGGAGACTTTTTTCTCTGTGTTACCTTGTGGAACATTTCCATAAACTGGATTGTAGCTGCATTTAGCCAAAATGACCAAAGTTCTGCAGCTTTAGTTTGCTTCATGGGATTCTGAAAATAGCTTGACGCGTTGCGATGATTTCAAAAACAAAATATCTTTGTTTTTAAAAGCTTTAGTAAAAATTCAAGGTATACACAAAAACAGAGAAAAAAAACAATTGAACTAGTCAGAAAACTGCAAATGGGTGTTTCAGTCCATGTTAGCAATGTGCCTATTCCAAACACACACTGACTTAATTAACACACTGTATTACAGATATAGCTAAGAAAGTCCTATCTCATATTAACTTACAGGAGGTGAAACCATACCATACCATAATCTACCTATACCTATGAAAGAAAATTGTATTCTATTCAAATTAAGCAAACACTAATATGAGTTTAACTTAAAGCATTAACTTTCTAAGATTGGCTCTTACAATAAATAAATGTGTAGATCTAATTATTGAAAGGAGGGCGGCATGGTGTCACAGTGGTAGCGCTGCTGTCTTGCAGTAAGGAGACCTAGGTTCACTTCCCAGGTCCTCCCTGCATGGAGTTTGCATGATCTCCCCATGTCTATGTGGGTTTCCTCTGGGTGCTCCAGTTTCCTCCCACAGTCCAAAGACATGCAGGTTAAGTGCATTGATGATCCTAAATTGTTCCCTTGGTGTGCGGGCATGTGTCCTACGGTGGGCTGGCACCCTGCCGGGGATTTGTTCCTGCCTTGTGCCCTGTGTTCGCTGGGATTGGCTCCAGCTGACCCCCTGAGACCCTGTGTTAGGATATAGCGGGTTGGATAATGACTGACTGAGTAATTATTGAAAGGACTATGTTTTTGCGTAGTATATTCCTGTCTGCATCTTTATTGAAGAAGAATTTTGTGCATATACATTTATTGTTCTTGTTTCTTTTTTTAATTTGGAGACTTGCCATACTCGTTGTAAATATTGTACAATTTCACTGTTTCTGGGGACATTGTTTCTTTGTGTTTTATGAGTCATTTGCAGTGAAGACTGTGTAAAAAGCCCGCCTGACTTTTTTTGACTTTCACCTGTAAATTAAAAACCACTCCTGGTTTGAAATTCATCCTTTTTATTTCTATGCCTCCCTGTCTAACATCTGTCATTTCTGATCCTGATTGGTCCCAACCTACAAGACTCCCTGTTTGTAGTCTGGTGCTTGTTTTCCCACTACATGGATTGCCACATTGTCACTTTTGTTTACATTCTCTCCTTCACTAACCGTCAGGGGGTCTAAAGAGTGTCCCATAACTGAGCCTGGCCGTTTAATTAGTTTGTTGATCCATTTGACCACTGTTGAAGTGAAATTATCAGCCCAGTGAACTAGAGCTTAGAAATTCACACTGGCCATTACAGAGTTGTAGAAAAATGTATGTAAAGGGTGTCACTACCTGCATTAAAAGGATATAGTCTCCTAAGAAAAAGCAATTGTCTCTGCCTTTTCTTATATAGTCCCTCTGTATTATGTGACCAGTCCAGCCTGTCATTGATGTAGATCCCTGAGTTCTTGTAGGAGTGCATCACCTTTACATTCATTTCCTGAATAGTGACTAGGCTTAGTGGCTCTTTGGCGCTGTGAGAGTCAACAACCAGTTCCTTTTCCTCAGTATTCCAGGGCTTGCTGTTTGAAAAGCAATGCACTGTCTTTGAGGGTACCACAGGTGTCAACTCAAAAGTTAATATAGTCAGAGATGCAGTGAATTAGTCCCTCAATAACGTTCTCATGTGACTTGCACATTATTTTGTAGTCTGCTCTTTAGAAGCAGACATTGAGAGCCATTTTAGCTTCCAGGTTCCACTTAATCACTGTAATAGTGGTAATAGTTTGCCATCTAGTAAAAGGCTGTTAGCTGGAAATAAGATGAATTGGACTGTGGTAAGAACTGGCCAAAGGTAACAGAAAGTTTACTCTTTAAAGCAGTTTGAGTAGCACAGGTCTATCTTGTTATTTCCTCGAGTGGAAAATGACACAAACCGATGTTAAGTTTGTCATTGTTCCTTCTAAAGTCACATCATTGAAGTCACCATATATTATAATTGCAGGGTCAGAAATAGTCATCTTTACATTGCTTGTGACAGAGTGAATCATTTTCATTGCTGAGTCCTCATTTGTAGATGGAGGTATATAAACTATATAGACATTAAAAAGGATGATAACTTATCTCCCTGGGCAAATAGGGTGGATGAATTCTGATAGCCAGAATTTAAACTGAGATTGAATGCCAGTTTTTTTCCTATAGAGTAACTAATTAGGAGATCAAGCATATCCATGATCTAATACTGTAATCAGTTCTGATGTCTTTCTACAACTACAAAAACATTTATTTATATAGCACATGATTATACAAACAATGCAGCTCAAAGTGCTTTACAAGATGTCAAAGAGAAAGTTACAAGAAAAAAAATTAGATAGGTTAGAACATTAATGACTAAGTAACAAGAAAAAATTAAATAAATCTATATGATCTTATAAAACATAGATATATAATTAGTAGAAGGGTAGAGTCTTTATATACAATACGTAATGTAAGTCTCTAAAGATGATTCCAATGATAAAGGTCAGCTGGCTGGAAGGACAGATAAAACAAAACAAACAAAAAAAAAATTCCAGTTAATGTCTACATGTTGTGAAAGGGTACGGCCCGGACACAGACAGGCAGACACGTTTTCAGCCATCACCACACGTTTATTCACAGTCTCTAATATATACAGTCACTAAGTGCACCACCACCAAACCCCCACAGTCTCCCAAAGTCCAGGCTTTACTTAGCCACCTCTCTTTCTCTCTCTTTACACACTCCAGGTCTCTCCTTGCCGCCTCCTCTCCGACCTCATCTATCTCCTCACCCGACTCCAGCCTTGATTGCAGGGAGGCGGCCCCTTAAATAGGCAGGCGGCTGATGACCACACCCGGCCACCTGTCACAATACTCCCCCCCAAGCTGAGACCCCTAGGGGCCAGCGACCAATCCGAGGAGGATAGATGTCTCTCGGCGGTAGGCCGACACCTTCCAGTCTAGGGTTCAGTCCTAAAGAATAAACAGAAAAACAGGGGGCGGAGACATTGCCCTGTCGCGGCCACTCGGCACGCTTCACCCATGTTTGGGCCAACGCTCTCCGCTCCGACCGGCACCCCAATGCTCCTTTCTTCGGCCTCACCATCCGAAACCTGCAATTTCCTCGACACAGGACCGCCAACTGGAGCGCACTCACGTTTCACCTCCCATCCTGCGGTTTTTCCCTCTGCCTCGGCAGAGGGCGGCCCTTCGTGGGACGTGTGCATCCAGCAACACGTCCTCTCATATCAGAGAAGACAGCTTTCTTTCTATGACTCCTCCTCTTACTTTGGGACGCGGCGGCGATTCGAGCCTGCCTATTGTAAAAGGACAGACCCTGCCCCGCAGGCGTCCGTAGCTTTACGGGGGAGGTCCTACTCACCATCCCTGCCGTGCTCTCCCGGTCAGAAGGTCCAGCGCCGCGCCGTTCCTCTCTCGCCAGCGGCGCTTGTGCTGGTGCGCCCGCCGTCCCTCCTGATCCTTGTGTCTCCGCCCGGAGGGCACATCGCTCGGGTGGAGGCAATCCGACCAGCAGATGGGATTCCTCCAATTGCTGCAGAATCGCTGCCAGGGAGAGAAAGGCAGTCGACGATGTGCTTACCTGATCAGCAGCGCCACTCGCCGACTGCTTTCTATGGGCCTTTTCCTCCGGCCCATTCGGGTTTCTGGCTGGCATGGGATGGACATTCCCAGGTCCCGCCTCCATCCAATCGCTGGCGGGCACACAGGACACGTTATCCAGTCCTGTGCCTGTCGTAAGGAGGGACTTCCAGTCGGCGGCCATCTCGTCCTCCTTCCACACATGGAGACGAGATTCCGGGCAGCTCCGCGGCTGCTGCGGCTGTCGTAGCTGCAGCCCTTCCTTCTCAGCAGCTCCTCCTGCTGCCGCCGCATCTTTAAGCCGCCCCTGACACATAAAGTCCAACGGCGGACTGCTAATGGTCCGCGACACTACATTTCCCTGCGGAGTTCGGTGCATGCTGCCCCTGCAGCACGTGGGTGAGCTCCCCTGCTGTGCCGGGCCTTACACAGACAATTTAAACAATACAGGTCCCCACCTTGATCCAGGTGGAGCATCCTGCCGACTACGCCACTGTGAAAGGGTACGGCCCGGACATAGACAGGCAGACATGTTTTCAGCCATCACCACACGTTTATTCACAGTCTCTAATATATACAGTCACTAAGTGCACCGCCACCAAACCCCCACAGTCTCCCAAAGTCCAGGCTTTACTTAGCCACCTCTCTTTCTCTCTCTTCACACACTCCAGGCCTCTCCTTGCCGCCTCCTCTCCAACCTCGTCTACCTCCTCACCCGACTCCAACCTTGATTGCAGGGAGGCGGCCCCTTAAATAGGCAGGCGGCTGATGACCACACCCGGCCACCTGCCACAATGTATACCTGATAAAATACAATATGTAATGAATGAACCATAGGCATGAAAAGCATTCTGATTATGTCATATTATGCTATTCTATACTATTCGCATACTATTATTATATCAAAGCTGTGTAAAGGGAGGACAAAATGTTAAAATAATATTAAAGCATTCAGATAAAAACTGAAAAAGGAGGTAACACAGAAGCAAGCATACAAAATTAATACAAGTTACAAACACAAAGATTGTATTTAGCTCTCTGGCATTTTTTTTTACATTCCAGAGACAATTTTGCTCCTGCCTTTAGAATGCTCTTTTCATGTTTTAAAGACTGTCAGAATGCTTTGGAGAGGTGAAAAATAAAGATGTTATTATCAACCATTACTTTGGGTCTAGCTGGAAACAGAAGTGAATACTTGATTTTAGCTTTATATAGGTGCTGCTTAATGCTATAAAAGGCAGCCAATTATATAGTAGTGGAAACTTGGGAATATATAGGTTTAGCAGTTTTCGAACATGATGTCCTGTTTTCTCTTTTACATAGTTTATCAAATCTAACTATGAGGCTTCTAGACTTCAAAGCTTTTAATCCATGCAGTTGATAAGTATTTAAGGGAAAACGATGCTACCTCTGGTGCCACGACCTGGTACTGAAAATGGTAGCTGGCACCATTGGCAATGTCATTAATTACAGCAAAATACACCACCAAAAAGAAAGACAATTTTATCAAAGAGTAGAAGGGTCCCTAACCAAGAAATCTCAGGAGTAAATAATGCTGGTGCATCATGCTGGTATCAGAGATATAAAAAAGGTAATAATTTTGAAGCTGTCTGTTCCCCATGCCCGTATTTTCCTATGTATTTTTTATTTATTTTATTTATATTATATTTTATTTATATTATTATATATGTTCCCTATGAGTTCCACAATGTGGGGATTGTGATAGAAATCACCATATTAATTAAGGAAAGAAACGTATCCTCTACTAGGACAAGTTTGATAAAACCTTTTTTTAAGTTAGTAATCAGGCAGGAAAAAGCTTGTCCATCTGCGTCATTTATTTGCTCTTGCAACACCATGCTGAATAGGGAGCATCCATCACAGTAGTCTATTATAGCATAATCAGAATGGTCAAATAATACAGGTAGATGGTTATATTTATTTAGAATTGAATTTCCATAGCAGTAGCTAATTAATGCTTATACTCTGATTGGTTAAAGTACATGAGGTGCTTTAGCATTGAGAACCACCAGCCTAAAATAAAAGTCTTTCTCTAATATATCCTTGTTCTTCAATATTATTAGAATTCAGCTCTTATTCTGTAATGAAAACTGTAATTGTGCCAACTAGCAAGTCTAATTAAGTACATGAAACAACATTACATCAGCCAGTTTCTTCCACCATCCCCCTGGAACATTGTGCTTGTTTACCCTGACCATTTCAGACCCTTATATACTGCCAAACATACTAACAATATACAATAATAATAATAAAAAAACTTGAATAAGTTAAAATGTGTTAAAGATAGTTTAAGTCACCTTTAATTTGATTTGCAGCATGTCTCTCTGTGACCGAAGTGTCTTAAACAAGGTGTAAGTGAGTTTGGGAATAAAATTGGTTAAAAGCAATTTGTGAAAATATGTGGTGTTTTTTGAAGGTACTAAGTAAGTGATCAGACTATAAAAATTGGGAACATGTATGTGGTGTTTAAATTAAAAGACCTCTGAATTCAAACTGAAAATGATATAATTAGGTGCAATGAAAAAGTCTCCTAATTTAGTATAACATGTCCCTAGTGTGTGCTTGGTGTGTGGGTGTGTGTGTGTATGTGTCCTGCGGTGGGCTGGCGCCCTGCTTGGGATTTGTTCCTGCGTTGCGCACTGTGTTGGTTGGGATTGGCTCCAGCAGACCATCGTGACCCAGTGTTAGCATATAGCGAATTGGATAATGGATGGTGTCACACACGTGTGCATGGGAGGCAGCTAAAGGGCTTGAGTGACGGCAGTTCTGAGGCACTCTTTTTCTCTCTTTCCTGTAGACCATTCCCGGGAGATTCCATCTGGCTCTCTTGACGTCACTTCCGGGACCGAGCCAATGGAAGGAGACCTTACCGGCTCCGGCCCCTCTGACGTCACGTCTGGGCTCGAACCAATGGCTAAAGAACATGGGCCTGATCCTTATGACCCCACTTCCTGTCTTCCCCTTTAAAAGCCTGCTCTTTTTCCTAATTTCCCTGTCTTGTTTTGGACTCAGTTGTATGCACATCAGTGCTGTTTATTTGATAAAAAAACAACTTTGCAGCCAGGATACCATATTATACGGGTGGCTGCCCCAAACCTTTATCTGAGTATGTCTCGTTTTTGTGACAATGGATGGATGGATGGATGGATGAATGGATGGATGGATGGATGGATGTATGTATGTGTACTACCTATCTTTAGAGTACTGGCCATACTGTGATAAAAGGAATATTTTTTTAGAAAATTTTAAAGTAAAAATGAAATAAAAGGAGATATATTGTCTAAGATGGTAAGGAAGTGGGTGATAAGCACTGGCCTTCAGTCTAGTTAATGTTCTATACTAAGATATACTGTACATAAGCAGGGTTAACAAGCAGGACATATAGACTGTGCTTTTTTCTACAGAAGCAAAACCCTGGTAAGGATGCAAGAAACATCTTAGAAAATATCAACAAAAAAACATTCATGAACAACTAAACCCTAAAAGGAAGTTATGGGATAATGAAATCAATGTTCTTAAGAATAACTCAAATTTTATCTTAGTCTAAAATACTGTAATGTTTAAATGACAAAAGGAACAGAACCCCCCTTTCTCAATATGGCTGGTGGTGCTGCACTAAATACCTTAAAACATTTAAAATACAAATAGATTTTGAATTATAAACTATTTGGTGGATGTTATACTGTATATTGATTTCTTTTCCAATCCACGTCTTGTGTTATAAATAATTTATATACTTTTAATGTGAAATAGAATAGAATGTTAATGTTTGCATGATTACATAGCTGATAGAAGTTTTAGTTTTATACTTTGAAAATTCTAAAACTTTAGGTAGAAAGGCATGTGTTAATTTCATTAATAGTAAAATAATAGCTTAAGGAAATATAGCTGGGATATGTAAAAAGAAACAGTTTTAGCTTCAAGAGAACATGTTAGGAGATATTAATAGATGTATTTTATGATAATTACTGCTGATCTAAGTATCCTTGTAATGATTAAGGGGTTTTATGTAGGAAAATAATACAAATATTTTATATAAATTACCCTGCTAGCCTTAGACATAATGAAATATAAATTTCTTTTGTAAATAATTTAAATCCCAAGACTGCATATACTTGAACAAAATTCTTTAATTGGGAAGGGGGAATGTGGAGCTTAACTGTTTTAGCTTATTTTGATTTCATTTCTAAAAATAATTAAGAATTTACCAGTCCAGATGAACTAATAACCTCCATACCATTCTGCCTTCTTTTTCTTTTGTTTTTGCTTCCCACCTCTGGACGTATTTGTGTTCTCTGTAAAATGAGTTATAACATGTGCCTGTGATCAGTTGTAATATTAATGGGACTGGTTTCAGAGTTTTCAAGCATTGATACCCTTTTACTCCGCACCATATCACAAATGGTATCAAGCTGTGGACCAGACCATTATCCAGTTGACTACTGGAAAACATACTCAAATTCTAGTTAAGGGGATCACATATACCTACTACTAACAACTCAGCTATGCCGGTCACAGTTGATGCTGAAAGAAAATTATGGGTCCAGAATTGTAGATGGCATCCAACAACAACAACAACAACATTTATTTACAATGCATCTGGAAAGTATTCACAGCGCATCACTTTTTCCACATTTTGTTATGTTACAGCCTTATTCCAAAATGGATTAAATTCATTTTTTTCCTCAGAATTCTACACACAACACCCCATAATGACAATGTAAAAAAAGTTTACTTGAGGTTTTTGCAAATTTATTAAAAATAAAAAAAACTGAGAAATCAAATGTACATAAGTATTCACAGCCTTTGCCATGAAGCTCGAAATTGAGCTCAGGTGCATCCTGTTTCCCCTGATCATCCTGTAACATAACAAAATGTGGAAAAAGTGATGCGCTGTGAATACTTTCCAGATGCACTGTATATAGCACATTTTCATACAAAAAGTAGCTCAAAGTGCTTTACATAATGAAGAAAAGAAAAATAAAAGACAAAATAAGAAATTAAAATAAGACAACATTAGTTAACATAGAAAAGGAGTAAGGTCCGATGGCCAGGGTTTACAGAAAAAACAAAAAAAAAAGCTGGAGAAAAAAATAACATTTGTAGGGGTTCCAGGCCACGAGACCGCCCAGTCCCATCTGAGCATTCTACCTAACATAAATGAAATAGTCCTCTTTGCAGTTAGGGTTCTCACGGAGTCACTTGATGCTGATGGTCATACAGACTTCTGGCTTTTAATCCATCCATCCATCATTGTTGGAACATCATGGTGCTTTGGGTAGGTGGCTTGCGCCACCACCAAAAGGACACCGGAAAAGGAAACAGAAGAGAGAGTAGGGGTTAGTACAGATTTTGAATGAATGGTTATTATAATGAATTGGATATACAGAGTATCAGGATTTAAATTACAGTGAAGTTATGAGAAGGCCATGTTAAAGTAATGTGTTTTCAGCAGTTTTTTAAAGTGCTCCACTGTATTAGCCTGGCGAATTCCTACTGGCAGGCTATTCCAGATTTTAGTTGCATAACAGCAGAAGGCCGCCTCACCACTTCTTTTAAGTTTTGCTCTTGGAATTCTAAGGAGACACTCAGTTGAGGATCTGAGGTTGCGATTTGGAATATAAGGTGTCAGACATTCCGATATATAAGATGGGCCGAGATTATTTAAGGCTTTATAAACCATAAGCAGAATTTTAAAGTCAATTCTTAATGACACAGGTAACCAGTGTAGTGACATCAAAACTGGAGAAATGTGCTCGGATTTTCTTTTCCTGGTAAGGATTCTAGCAGTTGCATTCTGCACTAGTTGCAAATGATTTATGTCTTTTTTGGGTAGTCCTGAGAGGAGTGCGTTACAGTAATCTAGTCGACTGAAAACAAACGTGTGAACTAATTTCTCCGCATCTTTCAATGATATAAGAGGTTTAACTTTTGCTATGTTTCTTAAGTGAAAAAATGCTGTCCTAGTGATCTGATTAATATGCGATTTAAAATTTAGATTACAGTCAATGGTTACCCCTAAGCTTTTTACCTCCGTCTTGACTTTTAATCCTAATGCATCCAATTTATTTCTAATAGCCTCATTGTATCCATTATTGCCAATCACTAAGATTTTGGTTTTCTCTTTATTTAATTTGAGAAAGGTACTATTCATCCATTCCGAGATACAAGTTAGACATTGTGTTAGTGGTAGCTCACGTTGTGCCCTGAGATAATCTGACCTAATGGAAGCATGTAGATTGAGAAGAGCAGCGGACCCAGGATAGAGCCTCGTGGAACACCGTATAGGATATCATGTGTCTTTGAATTATAATTACCACAACTAACAAAGAATTTTCTTCCTGCCAGGTAGGATTCAAACCAATTTAAGACGCTGCCAGAGAGGCCCACCCATTGACTAAGGCGATTTCTAAGAATATTTTGATCAATGGTGTCAAATGCAGTACTTCGATCTAGCAGGATGAGAACAGATAAATGACCTCTGTCTGCATTTACCCGCAAATCATTTACTACTTTAACGAGTGCAGTTTCTGTGCTGTGATTTGTTCTAAAACCTAACTGAAATTTATCAAGAATAGCATGTTTATTGAGGTGCTCATTTAACTGCATAATGACTGCCTTCTGTAGAATTTTACTTAAGAAAGGCAGGTTAGAGATGGGTCTATAATTTTCAAGAGCAGAGGGGTCGAGATTATTTTTCTTAAGTAGGGGTTTAACTACAACAGTCTTAAGGCAGTCTGGGAAGACCCCCGTATCTAATGACAAATTTACTATGTCAAGAACATTATCACTAAGCACGCCCGATACTTCTTTGAAAAAATTTGTTGGTATTGGGTCAAGGGCACAGGTGGAGGGTTTCATTTGAGAAATTATTTTATGTAAATCAGGTAAATCTATCCTTGTGAAAGAGTTTAGTTTGTTTATAATGGAATAGTGGGGTTTAGGAGGATCCTTAGTGTTGGGGAGATATACTATGTTATTTCTAATATCATTAATTTTTTGATTGAAAAATACAGCGATAGCCTCACAGGTTTTACAGGAAGTGCTTAGGAGGCATTCCTTTGACTTACCTGGGTTTAACAGACGATCAATCGTCGAAAATAAGACTCTGAGATTACTAGCATTGTTATTTATAATCTTAGAGAAATAGCAGCGCCTCTCAAGACGGACTGTGTTATTGTATTCTGTTATTTTAACTTTTAATATTTCATAGTGGATAGTTAGTTTAGTCTACCTCCATTTACGCTCAGCTCTACGGCATGTTCTCTTTAAATCAGTCACTCTTTGGGTCTTCCATGGTATAACAATGCTAGAAAAATTTTTAACTGTCTTTTCAGGTGCAACTATGTCAACAGCAGCTCTCACCTTAGTATTAAATCTTTCCACCTTACTATTTTCATTATCCTCGCTATTATAGTTGGCACTATAAACAGACTGATTGCTTAGAATGTTTGTAAGTTTTAAAGCTGCTGATGAGTCAAAGAAGCATTTTTTAACAATATGCTTCTCATGAGTGTTTTCTATCATTATTTCAATATTAAAAAGTAGAAGAAAATTGTCTGATAGACCCGTATCAATGACCTGCTTTATATCAACTTTTAGTCCTTTAGTAATTACTAAGTCTAACGTATGACCTGCTTTATGTGTAGGCTGATTAACGAGCTAACTCAAATCAAAAGAGTCCAGGAGGTTCATAAATTCTTTTACTTTTTGGTCACACTGATTATCTATATGAAAATTAAAGTCGCCGACTATTAAGAGTGTGTCATATTTCGTAATTAAAATTGACATTAAGTCAGAGAATTCCTCAAAGAAAGACATGTTGAATTTAGGAGGTCTGTACACAGATAATACTAGAAAGTGAGAATCTCCATGAATAACAACAGCGAGATACCCAAAGGACTTGAATTTTCCAAAACTGACATCTTTAGGCCATCCATCCACATTGAATCAAGATTTTTAGATATTGATTTCCTTTAATTTGGGGTATCAGACCCCATTACTTCACATTTTTACTCTTACCACTGTCATTCCTTGATTCACTGTGAATTTCCCCTTGGGATTAATAAAGTATCTATCTATCTATCTATCTATCTATCTATCTATCTATCTATCTATCTATCTATCTATCTATCTATCTATCTATCTATCTATCTATCTATCTATCTATCTATCTATCTATCTATCTATCTATCTATCTATCTATCTATCTATCTATCTATCTATCTATCTATCTATCTATCTATCTATCTATCTATCTATCTACCTACCTACCTACCTACCTACCTACCTTAACTATGTGTGCTTCCAGTGAGCAGTTCTGTTGTTGGGACTTTTCTTTCTATTTTCTCCTCAAAGTGAACACTTTAACCTTGTTTTAGTCTACGTGATACGTGATACCAGGTACCTGAATCTGTGTTGCCTTAGGAATCGGAATCACATCCTAATATCTATTTTTCTACAGCCACATCTTTCAAAGAGGATTTGAAACATGGTGTTAAGCATGGTGTTGGAGGAAAAGTTAATTATCTGCAAATGCAGCAGGCCAAATAAACTCTTTTCATAAGAAACATATATTTACTGAATATTTGTAACTGTTGTTTCATTAATGGAAATGATGCATGATTATTCTAAATTAACTTGCATAGTATTTAACCTGTATAAAAATTGGGATAATATACTTAAACCATTTAGAAAGTGTCATTAGCATAACATGGTCAGCATCTGGCATAAAAGTAAATGCTTAAATATTTTTAGATAAATAGTTTATATGCCCATTGTTACTTGATGAGAGAAGACAAGTTTCCTTTAATGTTTAATGTTTGCATCTAAATTGGAATGTTAATCAGAATTTAACACAATGCTTACTATATTTAGTTATTTTGCATTACATTCCCAGTTAAAGTCAGTCTAATTTAACATTGCAGGTTATTGATTATAATATAGGGTTTAAGTTGATGGGAAATATGTTACATTGGAGGAATGATTGTTAATTTAAGGGATGGTAAATAAGTGTTTTGGGAAAGGGACACTCTGGACAAAATGTCTAAATCCATTAGTATAATATGAAGATACAGTTTAAACTACAAGACTCTTGATACAACCAAGATGTAGCATTTGTTTGATAACCATTGTTTTTCATGATGATTGTAAATTTTATTTGTGAAGCAGTAATTGATATAGAAGGATAGAACAAATGTCAATATTAATGTATTATGAACTTATCAATAGGATTAAATATAATATTTGGATACAAATTGTAAGGTATTGGGTGTTAAGATTAAATGGTGTAAATTAGATACAACTTTTTACAGGGTATAGGAAAGACCTTTTAAAATTATTAGAGCAAGGTATAAGAGAAACAAAGTTTGTGGGATAGTGGTAACACTGTATTTAGGAACCGGGGTACTTAGGGTGGGGCGGCACGGTGGTGCAGTGGGTAGCGCTGCTGCCTCGCAGTTGGGAGACCTGGGGACCTGGGTTCGCTTCCTGGGTCCTTCCTGCATGGAGCTTGCATGTTCTCCCCGTGTCTGCGTGGGTTTCCTCCGGGCGCTCCGGTTTCCTCCCACAGTCCAAAGACATGCAGGTTAGGTGGATTGGCGATTCTAAATTGGCCCTGGTGTGTGGGTGTGTTTGTGTGTGTCCTGCGGTGGGTTGGCACCCTGCCCGGGATTGGTTCCTGCCTTGTGCCCTGTGTTGGCTGGGATTGGCTCCAGCAGATCCCCGTGACCCTGTGTTTGGATTCAACGGGTTGGACAGTGTATGGATGGATGGATGGTACTTAGGGTCATATAGACAGAAATATTTGGAAGTAATACAGGACAAATAATTAATATTATGGCTTCTTTGGCCAAAGTAATATAGAAAATAACCAAACAAAGTAATAACAGGCAACAGAGACGGAGCATCACATATACAGAGTGGTGAGTGTACAGATTGTGAAATAGGAAAGCCCAGATACAAGCCATACATCAATAAGAAGCTTGGGTACTACCATTGAAATTAAAATGTGACCTTGGCCTGAGCCAGTGGCTTGTAGTAATGAGAAAAGTGCTGACATCTTCTGATGGGAGGACTGAAACTACTTTCAGCATAATAACAGATAGTTTTTAATTGAATAACCTAGTTTAAGACCACAGTTGGATGTAAATAGGTACAACTTTGTGGATGACAGCATGACAATGCCAGCATGGCTGTGTGTAAATGACTATCTCTGGTCATTGTTGTACACATCATTGGCAACATAATGGAGACATTTTAATTTTTTCAGGTACATACTGCTGTCTGTGTCATCACCAATGATAATATTAAAGGGTTAATATGATTTGCATTGATTACATTGATTTCCCCAGATTCGTGTGGTCAGAGATCGTTTACTCCCTTCTAGTTCAACCAAAGTGTGGAGATGTTTGGTCTCTGAGTCATGAGGAGGAGAGAATGGGTAATTTGATTGTTATTGAAGAAGGAGCACCCTGAGATTGCAACGAGCACAGATTGTTGAAAAGCTGGCATCCCTTCTCTCATTTTGAGTCTAGACTATAGTGGGACTTTCATAAGTCCTAAATGGGGGAGTGTGAGAAAATAATTCAAATGTATCAATAGTTAAGTATTTTGGTTTTCAGTGCACATCGAAATATATAAACATTTGTTTTAGAAATATCATAAAGAGACATGGTCAAAACAAACAAGCACAATCTTTATTGTGGCAGATGACCGAAGAACTTGTCCCACCAGGACAAGCAATTTATTGGTGACAATAACGAAAACGAGAGGGAGAACCCCCTAGAGTATGTCGGGACCACAGACTTGGAACTTGGAATCTCACTCCAGGGGGCGCCTGGACAATCCTGGAGCCCTGGACGGCAGCACTTCCGCCACAACAGGAAGAGCTGCCGGAAAAGAATCCACGCACACCCAGAGTGCTTCCAGGTGCCCATGCAGCACTTCTGTCACACCAGGAAGTGCTGGTGGATGACCATCAATGAGCACCTGCAGCACATCCAGGTACAACATAAATGGGACCACGTCACTCCATTCAGGGAGCCGGAGTCAGGAGGCAGAGGACAGAGCTTGCAGGACAGGAGTGGAGGTGGCAGAAGAAAAGATAAAGGGAAAGGAAGAGAAAAGAACTGTGAGCACTATTGTAGGTGATCTGTGTGTGATGCTTCATTGTAAAGAGAGAACTGTAAATAAAACGTGTGTGTTTTTGGGATGTTTACATCAGTGTCTGTTTGTGTCCGGGCTGAAACTCCACAATGGCATCCCAGATGGGATTTCCTTGCTGTTAACTGGCAGGGGAACCATTGAAAAAATAATTTTGTGGAAAGCCCAGCACAGAAGAACAGAGCACACACATGGTGCTGCAGTGCAGCATGCGTGCACAGCACCAAGCGGCTCACCTTTTTACGATCGCCAGAGGTCCACTGAAGTGCCGTTCCTGCTGATGGGGAAAAAGAAGAATAGGCAAACCTTGAGAATAGTGAACTCTTAAACCTGTGTTGTTGTTGCAAACGCCCGGGTCAGCAAAGTGGCTTTAAGAGGCCACCCGGAGGTACGCCTCAGGAGATGGGATCTGGGAGGCAAGTCTCACGCCTGATGGTGGTACATGCTGACCCGTGGGCAGACAGTGAGGTGACAATGGAAGAAGACGAGGGGTCTCTGCTGATCGAAGAACGGCAGGGCAAACAACGCCTAAAAGCACGTCTCCCCATTGGATTTCATCGAAGGGTGGAGGGGGCAGTGCAGGACCGGATAGCCCTCCCCAAAGCAGGTGAGGGCTTGGACAGTCTGTGTCATGTGCCCGCCGATGCAAGTTGGGGCCGACATAAGTTTATCCTGAGCAGGACCCAACTGAGTCTGCGCAAGCGGTGAAGAGGCTATGCGGCTCACAGCCAGCAGGTAGGGACAAGCGCTGGCTGACATAACTAACTTGATTATGAGTGTATGTTAACTGAAGGATATCCTTCAGCCCGAGAAGTCACTTTTGCAGGTCTTGTGTGTGCTGCAAGAGACAATCGGGAGGCTGGAGGAGAAGGTGGATGCACCTCTGAAGGCTGTATGGCTGAGTGGCTGAGGCAGTGTGTAGCGGGATCCTCCAGCCAAAGAGATATGACGGTACATGTGAGTATTCCCTGTACCATAAATAAAACAGGACATTTGAGTGAATTTCTCTGACCACCAAAGAGCTTACAGAGAAACACTAACTTCTGCCAAGAACACCCATTATGGCAGAATAATAGAAAGTGGCCACGATAACCCAAGGGTTCTGTTCTCTGTAGTTAATAAACTACTTGAACCCGCATCTGGCCCAACTACCTCTTCTACTGAAGCCTGTGAGGAATTCCTCCACTTTTTCCGTAACAAAATTAATGATCTAAATAATTCAACTAACATAAATACATCATCTGTTTATATCTCTCCCTGTTTTCCCACTCCATCCAGTTCCTTCTCTAAGTTCTCACCAGTCACATCTGTGTCTGTTAATAACCTGCTTTGTAAGATGAGGCTGACTACTTGTGTACTGGACCCCATCCCCACCACACTACTTAAATCCTGCCTTCATGCCATAATCCCGACTGTTACAACAATAATAAACTCATCCCTTGACACTGGCTCTGTGCCGCTCACTTTTAAAATTGCTTCTGTAACCCCAATGTTAAAAAAGTCTGGTCTTGATGCTGACAATCTTAACAATTTCTGGCCTATTTCCCACTTACCTTTCCTGTAAAAAGTTCTTGAGCGTGTTGTAGCTTCCCAACTCACCAATTACCTAACCTCTAATAATTTGATGGAACCCTTTCAGTCTGGTTTCAGGGCACGGCACAGCTGTGAAACTGCTCTGTTACGGGTAACCAATGATTTGCTTATGGCAGCAGACTCTGGACAAACCAGCATATTAATTCTGTTAGACCTCAGTGCAGCATTTGACACTGTCAGACATGACATCCTACTGTCCAGAATGGAGAACATGCTGGGTATCTCTGGCACTGCCCTCCAGTGGTTCAAGTCCTATCTGACTGATAGGCAAGAGTTTGTTACTCTTGGCAAGAGCAGATCCAGCTCAGCGCCAGTCACACAAGGAGTCCCTCAAGGCTCTGTCCTCAGTCCTCTGCTTTTCTGTATTTACATGCTTCCCCTTGGCCATATTATCCGTAGCTATGGACTGGGTTATCAATTTTATGCAGATGATACTCAACTCTATTTCAATGTTAAAAGTGGAACTTCATCAGAGCTTTCTCAGCTCACAACCTGCCTTAGTGAAATTAAAACCTGGATGGAGCAGAACTCTTTAAATTAAATTGCAATAAAACTGAACTCCTGCAAATTGGGACTAAAATGCAACTTAATAAAATTAGCTCCTTCCCAGTCTATCTTGGCAGTGATCTCATCAGACCTGCCTCTACTGTAAAAAATCTTGGTGTCATTTGTGATTCCTCCCTCTCTTATTCCGCCCACATAAATCACATTAAGAAACTTTCTTACTTTCATCTCCGTAACATATCCCATGTTCGCTCCTTCCTCTCCTTTTCTAATGCTGAGAAACTTGTCCATGCTTTTATCACATCCCGCATCGATTATTGTAATTCCCTACTGGCAGGTGCCCCTTCTAATCTTATATCACAGCTCCAGCTTATTCAAAATTCAGCTGCAAGAGTCCTTACTCGAACCAGCAGCAGAGAGCACATCACACCCATCCTGCTCCGTCTCCACTGGCTCCCTGTGTCTTACAGAATCGAATATAAAATCCTACTAATAACTTACAAAGCATTAACTAACCTCGCGCCAAACTACATCAGTGACCTTCTCCATCACTATGTGCCTGCCCGCCCACTAAGGTCCTCTGATTCTGGCAATCTTGTTGTGCCCCTCACTAATCTACACTCCATGGGTGACAGGGTCTTCAGCTGTATAGTGCCCAGACTCTGGAATGACCTACCAAACTTAATCAGGTCAGCTGACTCCATGAATTCTTTTAAAAAACAACTCAAAACTCATCTGTTCAGGAAGGCTTTTAGCTCTATTTGACTTTATTATCTTTCTCTCAGTTTACTTCTCTGTCAAGATGCTAATGTAACCTGTGTGTGTGTGCGAGACCATCAATTATGTTGTCTGTTTCTTTTTTTTCAGAATTCACTGTCTTAATCTTCTTTATTTATTTATCTGGTTTGTACAATGCTATATACTGTATACGCTGCCATTCTTTATTATATTCTGTAAGTGCCTTGAGCATGGGAATGGCGCTATATAAATAAAATATATTATTATTATTATTGGGCGGCACGGTGGCGCAGTGGGTAGTGCTGCTGCCTTGCAGTTGGGAGACCTGGGGACCCGGGTTCGCTTCCCGGGTCCTCCTTGTGTGGAGTTTGCATGTTCTCCCTGTGTCTGCGTGGGTTTCCTCTGGGCGCTCCGGTTTCCTCCCACAGTCCAAAGACATGCAGGTTAGGTGGATTGGCGATTCTAAATTGGCCCTAGTGTGTGCTTGGTGTGTGGGTGTGTTTGTGTGTGTCCTGCAGTGGGTTGGCACCCTGCCTGGGATTGGTTCCTGCCCTGTGTTGGCTGGGATTGGCTCCAGCAGACCCCTGTGACCCTGTGTTCAGATTCAGTGGGTTGGAAAATGGATGGATGGATTATTATTATTAATCTCAACACTGACTGAAAGCGAGTAGCCAGAGGTCCAACAATGGACGTAGTCGTGATTACTGATCACGCAGTAGGGGCGGAAACAGCAGAGGCACATACGGGGCGCTGGCTAGTAAGTGTTGCCTGTCAGAGTGCTCCATCCCAAGAGCCGGCGGCGGCCTCACGCAGGTCTGCAGGGGCACAGACTACACAGGGTCTCTTTTCCTCCCAAAGGGAGACCCAGACCGTTGTTATGCCCCAGAGTAAGGGGAGGACCCGGAAGAGGAAGACCAGGGGCCTCATGTATAAATGGTGCGTACGCACAGAAATGTTGTGTAAGAACATTTCCACGTTCAAATCGCAATGTATAAAACCTAAACTTAGCGTAAAGCCACGCACATTTCCACGGTACCTCATACCCTGTCGTACGCAAGTTCTCCGCTCGGTTTTGCAGACTGGCGGCACCCAGCGTCAAAGCAGTGCTACTGTTCCTGTGTGGTTTATCATTCTTTTTCAGATCCACGTCCCTGACGCGGTTTTATAAATACACTGAAATTAACCACATATTGTTTATTAGTTTAATACATCTGATTGTAATTAACCAGTAACAATATAATGGTCCACGGAATGGTCAAACTATTCCAAATACCATAACTGCTTTAACGTTGTTACTCTCACTGCACCTTCTTCTTCTTCTTTCAGCTGCTCCCGTTAGGGGTTACCACAGCAGATCATCTTTTTCCATATTACTCTCACTGCAACACTCGGAGCAGCTTTTTGGAAAGAGAATTATCGGTATACAGCATGAAGCACACACTGCCTCAGCCATGCTTCCTATTTGAACTGCTTCTCACACAGCAAACGCTTCAAACCTTTCCTGTACAGACCTCGCGGTTCAGAAAGAGTTTCATCCCAAAAGCTCTAAACGCACTCTATCAGTCCATCAACTGCTCCTTGTAGAACTGTTTGGACTTATAAGTTCAATCACCTCACTGTAAACTTGCACTACAGTTATAATATTGCACAACCTGAGCCACTTTATAAAGCGCATATTTACATATGATGACAATATCATTTTTAAGATGAAATGCAGAAAAATATGTTTATTATATTATACAGATAAAAGCACTGTATGGTTCACTGGGATAGGCGTAAACAATGGAATAATTAAACATGTACTACGAAGATATTTCAATGTTCCTTAAAAGTTTTGAAGAATCAGAGTTCTAAGCTTATAGATGGCTTAACATCTATTACAGAGAGAAATCGCAATTTCGTCTATCTGTATACTTGTATATGGTTGAGATAACAATAAAGTTCACTTTGACTTTGACTTGACTTTGACTTTGATTGTGTGGCAATCGGTTACTTGGAGAAAGAAAAGGAAGGACAGGAATTGGAGGTTAGTACATTTGAAAGAGACAGTACTGCAGGGGCGGCCTTAGTCATGTGCAAACTGTGCACCTGCACAGGGCTGCCAAATCCCAGGGGCCGCCACGCCAATATATATTGAATATAAAACAGAAAGAGAAAATAACGACACAGCTAAAAACGCAGCGACAAATTTCGGCAAAAGTTAAACACTTGTGTCATGAGCACGAGGTGGCTATGCAGTGTCTGCAACGGACGTGGCCATCCGCCATGCATAAGATACCATATTGACATTGGCGGGCAAAGGGGCCACCGATTCTTTCTCTGCCCAGGGTCGCCATGAGCCTAGATCTGCCCCCGAGTACTGCTGCAATAAATTATTTCATCGAAGGTCGCGCACAATCACTGTGCCACCGTGTTCCCATGTTTAATAACATGCTTTAACTCCTATTATCATGAAAATGATATCACGTGTACATCTCAGTATTTTAGTTATTCAGAGAGCTGTAATATCACGAATGTAATGGATTGTGTCCTGTCGGAGGAAGAGAAAGCCGGTTTAAGAAGCACGTAAAGATTCACACACATAGAGCACATAGAAGAACACATACAAAATAAAGCATTTAACGTGCTACTTTAATTACAATGTGATTTGAGATACTGGTTAATTAAACGATTTTAAGATGAAGTTTATGATGTTCTACTTTAATTGCAAAATAAACTACGTAATTAAAGTGGAAATTTCGTGCTTTTTCCCCACTGTGTGCCTTTTTTTCTCTGTACCCTAATAAGCTTTCATATGACACTCAGATGCTGGGCTACGTCTCGTCTTTTCAGTGCGACTTTGATATCTGACAACTTCTTTTTTATTTCGGGCACTGTGCGACTTTGAGAACTTGAGCTTTTGAGTTTCTCCGACACACTGTAAGTCGATTAGCTTCCTTTTGTTGTTTATATTACTGTTTAAACAAACAAATAGTACGTTTTTCCTTGCCTCCACTTGGTATTTGCTGAAATTCTTCCATTTTCCCTCTTGCTTTTCCCATTGTCTTTTCACAGAATACTGAGCTTAAGGGCTATTTATATTGCTTTGCATATTCAAAGAGGCGTAATTCTGGGAGGAGTCGGGGTGGGACAGCAGGCGCGTGCATGAGCGTTACTTTTCACACTGATCGGGATTTATGTAGCGGAATAATGTGGAAGTTTGCGTACGCACAGATTCCTGCTTCTGGATTTTTCTGTGCATAAGCACATTTCGGCTTATGTGTTTACGTCATGTTATAGTGCGAATTCTACGCACAGTGTTATGCATGAGGCCCCAGGTCTCTGAACAGTGTGAAACGTAAGCCTGTACGCTCATGTACGTCACAGGGTCATTCTCTACAGAGACAGAGAAAGATCCTGAATTCAACTGGGGACGAGGCCTATCGGAAGTTCCCGTCCTATTTTCACATCCAGAGGGCATGGGTGCAAGGAGAGTGCTGGCGTTATGAATGCCACAGTCTAGGGTACAGGTGGTAATGCTTTCCGTATAGCAGTATGAGGGGTACCTTGGAATGGCGTCGGGCCAGCATCTCCCCACCCTCTTCTTGGTTTGGTTTTTCAGGGCAGAACCATGGACTGGGATATGCCAGTGCTCCATCTTGGAAAAAGAGAACCCTCTCGAGACGGGCTGCTTCACCCCACGAGCCTCAGCTGAGGGAGGATCAGTGTGACACATTGACTGAGGAACTTGCCCCACCAGGACACCCCTGTGATGGAAGAACCGAGAGAGGCAATATATTGGGCACAATACCTCCCCCACAACACAAGAGGGCGAACCCCCTGGAGTACGTCGGGACCATGGGCTTGGATTTTACAGGCTCAGCCCTGTTGGGGCCTGTGGTCACCCTTTCAATGCATGGTTGTTTCAAATTTCGAATAAATGAACTTATGATTGAGTCTAATTTCTTTAAAAGATGATTGGCTAATGTACATGGAGATGTTTTAAAATTGGAAAAGCAGCTTGGGAAGGATGATCATCTTAACAATGTTGATTTTCCCTGCTAATGTAAGGTGGATGGTTGACCATCTAGTCACATCTTGTTTAATTTTTTCCATGCAGACAACAAAATTTTGTTGAAGAAGAGCTTTATATTTACTTGTAATATTTACCCCTAGATATTTAAATTGATCTTCTAAGATGAATGAGAAGGTGTCCAGTCCAATATTGCGTGCTAGAGAATTCACTGGAAAAAGCAGGCTTTTATTCAAATTGATTTTAAATTCAGATATCTTTTGAATCATCTTAAAGAAATAGCATAAAGGGGTAATAAATGTGAGAAACCAAATAAAGGTAAAGTGAACAACAAAATGCACACTGAAATGTAAGATTTGGTTTAGGTCAAGTAAGTAAAGAATGTACCAGAAGAAAGGTTAATGTAATATACAAAATGTACTGAAAGATGACTCAGAAATGACTAACAAATCATCAGATGTCCTATAAACGAGACTGGACGATTGTTGTATGCACAGAAATTTCGGTGGCACAGTGGTAGTGCTGCTGCCTCACAGTAAGGAGACCTGGGTTCGCTTCCTGGGTCCTTCCTGCGTGGAGTTTGCATGTTCTCCCTGAGTCTGCGTGGGTTTCCTCCGGGTGCTCCGGTTTCCTCCCACAGTCCAAAGACATGCAGGTTAGGTGCATTGGCAATCCTAAATTGTCCCTAGTGTGTGCTTGGTGTGTGTGCGTGTGTGTGTGCGTGTGTGTATGTGTGTGTGTGCCCTGCGGTGGGCTGGCGTCCTGCCTGGGGTTTGTTCCTGCCTTGCGCCCTGTGTTGGCTGGGATTGGCTCCAGCAGACCCCCGTGACCCAGTGTTAGGATATATCGGGTTGGACAATGACTGACTTTTATTCTATATAAATATTTTGGTGTAAACCAATGAACCAACCAGAGTAAAATATATGCATTGATTGACACTGTACTTGGTTTCCAGTTTTTTTTTTTGTCAGAAATATATAAAATAATCTGTCCTCTTAAAAATGCATTCAGAGTTTTCCAGTGTATACTTGCTGAGACCTATGAGGATTCATTTGTTTCAAGAAAATAATCCATTTGCTTGGATATGAATTCTGTACAGTTTTCATCAGCTAATGACAGGGGGTTAAGATGCCAGCTACGAGACAAGTTTGTAAGATGCAGTAGTTTAAGTTCCATGATCAGAGGGGCATGGTCAGAGATAACAATAACGTCATACTTACAAGAACTGAAAGTGGGAAAAAAATTATTGTCTATGAGGAAATAATCAGTTCTCGAGTAGCAATGATGTACGGGTGAGCAGAAGGAGTATGCTCTTAGTTTAGGATTTAAGAACCTCCATGGGTTAGATAAGTTATGATCTATTACAAACTGTGTAATTGTCTTTGCAGTATTAGACGTTATCGCCATTGTATCTTAGGATCTATCCATATCTGGATTTAAAACACAAAGTCTCTGGCCATTATAATTTTATGAGTGTTCATATTTGGGATAGATGCAAATACATTTCGGAAGAAAGCTCTGTCATCTGCATTAGGTGCATAAATGTTAATCAAAATAATTTTACTATTAGATGAATTGGCCATCACCCTGACATATTGCCCTTCAGAATCAGATATTGCATCTGACACTACAAATGGGATAGTTCTGTTTATTAAGATTCCCACACCCCTGGTTTGCTTTGTATAGCTAGAATGAAAAATTTGGCCAGACCACTCTCTGCAACTGAAACTGGTCCTTGCTTATTAAATGAGTCTCCTGTAAAAACACTATCTTGGCATTTAGGCTTGTTAAGTGAGAGAGCACTTTCTTTCTCTTTGATTAATGACTGAGACCCTTGACATTCCAGCTCACAAAATTCACTATTTGGTCATGGAAATATTTATTTTGAACTTTTATTGTCGTTTTATAGTCTTAGGTTAAGGTAGTATATTGTACATATGACAGGTTTGACATATATTTCATACTAGCAAAATACCCGCGCTTCGCAGCGGAGAAGTAGTGTGTTAAAGAGGTTATGTAAACATATATATACATATATATATATATATATATATATATATATATATATATATATATATATATATATATATATACTGTATATATACATATCTACATATACACATATCTACATATACATATATATACATACATATACACATCCACATATACATATATATACATATACAAATTTACATATCTACATATATATATATATATATATATATATACATATGTACATATATATACACATAAATATATACATATCTACATATATATACACATATATATATACATATGCACATATATATATATATATATAAATATAGACATACATATATACATACATACATTGACATACCGGTATATATATATATACATAAATATATATATACTAGCAAAATACCCGCGCTTCGCAGCGGAGAAGTACAGTAATCCCTCGCTATATCGCGCTTCGCCTTTCGCGGCTTCACTCCATCGCGGATTTTATATGTAAGCATATTTAAATATATATCGCGGATTTTTCGCTGCTTCGCGGGTTTCTGAGGACAATGGGTCTTTTAATTTCTGGTACATGCTTCCTCAGTTGGTTTGCCCAGTTGATTTCATACAAGGGACGCTATTGGCAGATGGCTGAGAAGCTACCCAACTTACTTTTCTTTCTCTCTCTCTTGCGCTGACTATCTGTGATCCTGACGTAGGGGGTGTGAGCAGGGGGGCTGTTCGCACACCTAGACGATACGGACGCTCATCTAAAAATGCTGAAAGATTATCTTCACCGTTGCTACCTTCTGTGTGCAGCTTTTAAGTATGCTGCACGGTGCTTCGCATTCTTAAAAGCTCAAAGGGCACGTATTGATTTTTTTATCTGTCTCTCTCTCTCTCTCTCTCTGCTCCTGACGGAGGGGGTGTGAGCTGCCGCCTTCAACAGCTTTGTGCTGCGGTGCTTCGCATACTTAAAAGCAAACAGCCCTATTGATTTGTTTGCTCCTTTGAAGAGGAAGATATGTTTGCATTCTTTTAATTGTGAGACTGAACTGTCATCTCTGTCTTGTCATGGAGCACAGTTTAAACTTTTGAAAAAGAGACGAATGTTTGTTTGCAGTGTTTGAATAACGTTCCTGTCTCTCTACAACCTCCTGTGTTTCTGCGCAAATCTGTGACCCAAGCATGACAATATAAAAATAACCATATAAACATATGGTTTCTACTTCGCGGATTTTCTTATTTCGCGGGTGGCTCTGGAACACAACCCCCGCGATGGAGAAGGGATTACTGTATATATATATATATATACACACACAGATACATATATATATATATATATATATATATATATATATATATATATATATATACACACACAGATACATATATATATATATATATATATATACACACACACATACATACATATATATACACACACATACATATACATATATGTATATATATATATATATATATATATATATATATATATATATACACATTCAGACACATATATATATACATATGTACATATATATACACATATATATATACATATCTATCTATCTATCTATCTATCTATCTATCTATCTATCTATCTATCTATCTATCTATATCTATATATATATATATATATATATATATATATATATATATAGCAAAATACCCGCGCTTCGCAGCGGAGAAGTAGTGTGTTAAAGAGGTTATGAAAAAGAAAAGGAAACATTTTAAAAATAACGTAACATGATTGTCAATGTAATTGTGTTGTTATTGTTATGAGTGTTGCTGTCATATATATATATATATATATATATATATATATATATATATATATATATATATATACACATATATATACATATCTACATATACACATATCTACATATATATATATACATATACACATCCACATATATATACATATATATATACACATATCAACATACATATATACACATACATATACACACACACATACATACACACATACATATACATATATACATATACACACACATATACATACATACACATACACATACATACATACACAGACACATATATATATATACACACAATACATACATACATACATACATACACACATATATATACATATATATCTACATATCTATATACACATCTACATATATATACACACATATATATATATACATATCTACATATATATACACATATATATATACATATCTACACATATATATATATATATATATATATATATATATATATATATATATATATATATATATATAGCTGATTACCCAGTGGATTCGCTCACTGAGTGCAAGAGAAAAAACATAAAATGTAGTATGTATAAAATAAGTTTGTTAATTGCCAAATTTATTTTTCCACAAATAAAGAGCACTTACAATAACATAGAAGTCAATATAAACAACATTAACATCATTATCATATGAGAATATGAAGTTACAGTAAAATCTTCTTCTATAATACGCTACCGTGGCTATTCCTTTGTCTGTCCAGGATTTTAAATCAGCTGTAGCTCGCAAACCGTTTCACCTATTGACTTGAAATTTGGTACACATATACTACGTCACGTCTACTATTCGCTTTCCCACCCATATCAACATATATATATATATATATATATATATATATATATATATATATATATATATATATATATATATATATATATATATATACACACACACATACACATATATACATATACATACATAGTGCGTTGCAACACGGGCTGTGATTGTTACATGGGAGGGAGACGACAAATCACAGCTTCCCGCTTTCTAATGGGGGTGTGATTGGTGCTTTGACGGATGCCCAGATCCCACAGTATTTCCCCTTTGGAGAGGCGTTAGGCAAGTGTAATTGAATAGCGGTGCTGCAAGTTATTACTCTTTTTATCTTTATTTTATTTTATTGTAGAATCAACTGACAGCTGCGCACACCAGTGCGTCCGTGGCGGATGCGTACGGCTGCCGTTTTCATTCTCTACCACCTTCGCTAATCATTCTTGAGGCAGATTGAAGACTTAAGTGCCAGCTTAACTGGAAAATTAAAGAAAACATACTAAGTTTTAAAAAAAATCAGTTTTAACGGGGAAAGATGCCGACGAAAGAAGAGAAGCAGCGGGACGCTAGGGTGAAGAGCTGCTCATTAAGCAGCAAGCGCATCAACCTCTGAGAAAACGAATGGTAAACGTACAGAGAAAGAGGATAAATAACATGAATGCTCATGTCAAGTGTATTCACTCCATGTTATCGTGCAGTGCGCTGTTACTGGTATTTTGATAAAAGAATCTGAACAACATATAAGAAGCGTATAAAATCTTAAACAGTAAAACATTAACATTTAAGAAGTAAAGATACATTGAGTACTACTGTAGTGCTTTCGGGTATAGTACATTTTTTGTTTGCCCATTACATGCATAAATGTATACATTTTTTGGTGTACCTACCCGAGAACACGCGACATGACCCGGCAGTTAAAAATTTATCGCTCCAGCAATTTTAACTCTGTTACAAAGTCATCTAATATGGTATTGCAAACGGCAGCGGGAGCGTTTCTATAAAGTCAATTTAAACTTACGGTTTACACCGTGCTTTGAAGATGCATAGTAATTGTGGGCTCATCAGGCGTACACACTCACTGCACTCCCTTACGGGAATCAATCCTCGGACGTCAAGCGCTAGAGGCAAGCCCCTAACGTTGTGCCACGACATGTGGTTCGTTCATTTGACAGCATGTAGATCGGGGTAATTACATTGCAGGCATTCGTAGTCTGATTCACAATCTGATTGTATGGGACACGTGTTTCGCCGTAATTGTGGGCTCATCAGGCGTACACACTCACTGCACTCCCTTACGGGAATCAATCCTCGGATGTCAAGTGCTAGAGGCAAGCCCCTAATGTTGTGCCACAACGTGTGGTTCGTTCATTTGACAGCATGTAGATCGGGGTAATTACATTGCAGGCATTCGTAGTCTGATTCACAATCTGATTGTATGGGTGGATACCTACCAGGTAACGCTTGTGGTTGGTGAGCAAGTCGGCTAACTTCTGTCATGGTGCCCTCTTTCAGTTGCGAGAAGCAGATCATAGAATGGTTGAAATAGTTTAATATATATAGCAAAATCCCCGCGCTTCGCAGGGGCGAATATGGTATTACAAACGGCAGCGTTTCTATAAACTTAATTTAAAGTTACGGTTTATACCGTGCTTTGTTTCATATTGTTTTCCTACCTTATCAATTGTGTAATGTGTTTTTTGAACAGGTTTGATTCATGGAAGTGATCACTCCTGCTGTGTTCAGTCACTTCACGTGAGCCGCTCTCTTGTGTGATGTTGCGATGTCCACGGGTTTATTTAATGTTAGCTAAGACCCGGCAGTTAAAAGTTTCTCGCTACAGCAATTTTAACTCTGTTACAAAGTGATGCAAACTCTCGTTTATACCTTGTGTCTTCTCATTAAACTTGTATCTCGCGAATATGGCATTGCAAACGGCAGCGGGAGCGTTTCTATAAAGTTAATTTAAGGTTACGGTTTACACCGTGCTTTTTTATACCTCGTGTCTTCTCATTAAACTTGTATCTCGTGAATATGGTATAGCAAACGGCACTGGGAGCGTTTCTGTAAACTTAATTTAGACTTACGGTTTACACCGTGCTTTTTTATACCTCGTGTCTTATGAAGATGCTTGTATGCGTTCACAGTCAGTTCACGTGATTACGTGGGAGGCGTGATGATGCGACACGCAACTCCGTCTCCTACGGCGATCTTGCTGCCTTCCATTACAGTATATGGACAAAAAAGAGGTTCCAGTTATGACCATTACGCGTAGAATTTCGAAATGAAACCTGCCTAACTTTTGTAAGTAAGCTGTAAGGAATGAGCCTGCCAAATTTCAGCCTTCCACCTACACGGGAAGTTGGACAATTAGTGATGAGTGAGTCAGTCAGTCAGTGAGTGAATCAGTCAGTGAGGGCTTTGCCTTTTATTATATATATATATATATATATATATATATATATATATATGACGGCATTCGTAGTCTGAATCACAATCTGATTGTATGGGTGGTTACCTACCAGGTAACGCTTATGGTTGGCCAGCAAGTCAGCTAACATCCGCCACGGTGCCTTCAGTTGTGAGAAGCAGATCATAGAATGGTCGAAAATAGTTTACTGTCAAATAATGCAAAGAGTACGCGACACGTGTTTCGCCCTAATTCTGGGCTCATCAGGCATACACACTCACTGCACTCCCTTACGGGAATCGAACCTCGGCGCTAGAGGCGAAGCCCCTAACATTGCGCCACGGCGTGTGGTTCGTTTATTTGACAGCATGTAGATCGGGGTAATTACATTCACGGCATTCGTAGTCTGAATCACAATCTGATTGTATGGGTGGTTACCTACCAGGTAACGCTTGTGGTTGGCCAGCAAGTCAGCTAACATCCGCCACGGTGCCCTCAGTTGTGAGAAGCAGATCATAGAATGTTTGAAAATAGTCTACTGTCAAATAATGCAAAGAGTACGCGACACGTGTTTCGCCCTAATTATGGGCTCATCAGGCGTACACACTCACTGCACTCCATTACGGGAATCGAACCTCGGCGCTAGAGGCGAAGACCCTAACATTGCGCCACGGTGTGTGGTTCGTTTATTTGACAGCATGTAGATCGGGGTAATTACATTCACGGCATTCGTAGTCTGAATCACAATCTGATTGTATGGGTGGTTACCTACCAGGTAACGCTTGTGGTTGGCCAGCAAGTCAGCTAACATCTGCCACAGTGCCCTCAGTTGTGAGAAGCAGATCATAGAATGGTTGAAAATAGTTTACTGTCAAATAATGCAAAGAGTACGCGAAACGTGTTTCGCCCTAATTCTGGGCTCATCAGGCGTACACACTCAATGCATATAGCCAAATTCCCGCACTTCGCAGGGGTGAAGTATTGCTTTTAAATTTTAATTAAGAAGAAAAGAAAACCTTTTTAAATTGAGGGAAAATATACCAATAACAATTTGTTAAGGATCTGTTTTTTTGTGAAGCTGCCTTTACACAGCCTGTCCGCTGTTTTATAAACGAACACCATATAAGGCCGTCCTTTCTCCTTGCTTAGCGGTTCTGTATTGTTTTATTGTTCGTTTATTACGATTGTTATAGTTATTGTGTAGGTATTTGAGACTCACTTTTCTGTTCAGGTACCCATTTCCTTTATGTAATCCGCAGATTCTCTGCTATTTTTTGTTCGTTTATTACGATTATAGTTATTTATTGATTCCCTTCTTTATCTGACTGCCTGCTCATATAAGGCGTTCTGCTGTTTTTTTGTGAAGCAGTCTTTACACAGCTTCTCCGCTGTTTTATAAACGAACGCTATATAAGGCCATCCTTTTTCCTTGCTTCGCCAAGGAAGCAGCCTTTTTATTTAATCCACGGGTTCTCCGCTGTTTTATTGTTCGTTTATTAAGATTGTTATAGTTCTCTTTGTATACCACGTTGTCAGTTCAGCACTCCGGTTGTAATATGACCAAGTTGTGCAAGCTTACTGTTGAGAATGCAACGTATAGTTGTACAGGAGAAAAGCAATCTTGCCAAGCTTAATTTAAACTTACGGTTTACACCGTGCTTTGTTTCCGCAGTAGCTGCACTTATGAATATACTTGTATGCATCACTCGCTCACTTCTTATTGTTTTGCTGCCTTCTCAATTGTGTAATGAATGTTTTCTTCAGCGCTCTTTGGGGCTCTTCCTTGTTTTCTACGTACTGCGTTCACAGTCAGTTCACGTGATTACGTGGGAGGCGTGATGACGCGATACGCAACTCCGCCTCCCACGGCCAGCGAGCTGCACTCCATTACAGTATATGGACAAAAAAGAGGTTCCAGTTATGACCGCTACGCTTTGAATTTCAAAATGCCTAACTTTTGTAAGTAAGCTGTAAGGAATGAGCCTGCCAAATTTCAGCCTTCCACCTACACGGGAAGGTGGAGAATTAGTGATGAGTCTGTCAGTCAGTCAGTCAGTCAGTCAGTGAGTCAGTGAGGGCTTTGCCTTTTATTAGTATAGATTATTGCCATGTGATACAGCTATGGAGCATATTGTCATGTCACAAATGGTTATTGGGGTATAAGTGTTCAAACAGAAAAAGTATTGCTCTCTTTTTCTACACTCCCTAGCCTCCCCTATTCCCCCTCCCATTGTACCTCTGAAAGTAAGGCAAGTCACACTTCGCAAAGTCCAGGGGCCTCATGTATAAACGGTGCGTACGCACAGAAATGTTGCGTACGAACCTTTCCATGCTCAAATCGCGATGTATAAAACCTAAACTTGGCATAAAGCCACGCACATTTCCACGGTAACTCATTCCTTGGCGTACGCAATTTATCCGCCCAGTTTTGCAGACTGGCGGCACCCAGTGTCAAAGCAGTGCTACTGTTCCTGTGTGGTTACCCTTTCTTAGATCCACATCCACGGCGGCGGCTTTATCAAATACACTGAAATTAACCGCATATCGTTCATAAATTTAATGCATCTGATTGTAATTAACCTGTAACAATATAATGGTCCACAGAATGGTCAAACTACTGTTCCTGTGTGCTCATCCTTTCTTTCTTAGCTCCACATTCCTGACGCGGCTTTATAAATACACTGAAATTAACTGCATATTGTTTATTAGTGTAATGCATCTGATTGTAATTAACCTGCTGCAATATAATGGGCCAGGGAATAGCCATAGTATTCCAAATACCAGAACTGCTTTAGCGTTGTTACGCTCACTGCATCTTGTTCTTCTTTTTGCTGTTCCTGTTAAGGGTTGCCACTGCTGATCATCTTTTTCCATATTACTCTCACTGCACCACTCGGAGTATTTATATCACTGTATCTGAGTGTGAATCACAGCAGCAGATGATCGGAAAGAGAATGATCGGTATACAGTTTCAAGTACACACTACCTCAACCACGGCAAAAAGCGTCAAAGCCTTTCCTGTACGGACCTCGCGTTTCAGAAACAGTTTCATCCCAAGAACTATAAACGCACTCAATCACCTCACTGTAAACTTGCACTACAGTTATAATATTGCACAACCTGCGCCACTTTATAAAGCACATATGATGACAATATCATTTTTAAGATGAAATGCAGCAAAATATGTTGCTTATAGTATACAGATAAAACTTTAACTTCATTTAAATAATCTGTATTGCTAATAATTAAACATGTGAGGACACGGTGCCGCAGCGTATAGCTAGTTCAAGGATAGCTCCTGCCTTGCACTGTATTCTTGCTGGTGCTGACGCGACACTGGAAGGATAGACGAATAGAATAATTAAACATGTACTACGAAGATATTTCAATGTTCCTTAAAAGTTTTGAAGAATCGGCATTCTAAGCTTACAAATGGCTTAACGTCTATTACAGAGCTGATTGTGTTGCGATTGGAGAAAGAAAAGTATGGACAGGAATTGGAGGTTAGTACGTTTGAAAGAGACAGTACTTCTGTAATAAATTACTTCATCGATGGTCACACATGGTGCAGCAAGCCTCTTGCGTGAGATATGAACAATCACTGCGCCACCGTGTTCCCATGTTTAATAACATGCTTTCATTCCTATCATCATGAAAATAATATCACGTATACATCTCAGTATTTTAATTATTCAGAGAGCTGTAATATCTCGAATGTAATGCATTCTGTGTCCTGTCAGAGAAAGAGAAAGAACGGAAGCACGTAGTGATTCACACACATAGAGCACATAGAAGATCGAATACAGAAAAAAGCATTTAACATGCTACTTGAGAAACTAGTAAAATAAACGATTTTAAGATGAAGTTTATGATGTTCTACTTTAATGGCAAAATAAACTACGTGATTAAAGTGGAAATTTCGAGATTAAAGTTGACATTTCGTGCTTTTTTCCCACTGTGTGCCTATGTTTTTTGTTTGTACCCTAATACGCTTTCATATGACACTCAGACGGTGGGCTACAACTCGCCTTTTCACAGCGACTTTGATATGTGATTTCTTTTTTATTTCGGGCACTGTGCGACTTTGTGAATTTGATCTTTCGAGTTTTTCCGACACTCTGTCACTCGATCAACTTTCTTTTGTTGATTATACCACTGTTTAAACCAACAAATAGTATGTTTTTCCTTTGCCTCCACTTGGTATTCGCTGAAATTCTTATATTTTCCCCTGTGCTTTTCCCATTGTCTTTTCACAGAAGGCTATTTATATTGATTTGCATATTCAAAGAGGCGTAATTCTGGGAGGAGTTGGGGCGGGACAGAAGGCGCGTGCACGTGCGTTACTTTTCACGCAAATCTGGATTTATCTAGTGGAAGAATGTGAAAGTATGCGTGCGCACAGATTCCTGCATCTGGATTTTTCTGTGCGTACGCACAATCCCGCTTTTGTGCTTACGCCATGTTATAGTGTGAGTTCTACGCACGGCGTTATACATGAGGCCCCAGGTCCTTTGACATGCCAAGAGGAGCATGTCTAGAAGAAAAAGAACCCCCTAGCAGTGGTGTTAAGAAGCATAAAAGTGAGATATCTTATGAAGATACAGTCCAAATAAAACAGACTAATGATATAAACATAAACAGTCCAAATAAAATAGACAAAGGGTATGACATTAAAGGAAAAAAAAAACTAAGTAACACTGTAAAAGGCTGATAACTTAAAGTTTAACAAAAAGACAATAACTTGTTACTTTGTGAGAGCCAAAGTGTGCACATAATTAGTGAAAGAAATTTTAAGTGTAGCCATAAGTGGCCCAAATGTGCATATGATTAATGAAAGAAATATCAATATAATATTTGCAGCTTAATTAAAAAAGAAAAGAAAGAGGAAAGGAACGGGCAAAAAAGAAGATAAATCTAAAAAAAGTAAAAAATAAAATATATGTAGTTATGGCAAATTTCACTTTACAAATGGTCCAAATTGCAAGCAAGCTTCAACTAGAATCTTCTTTGACTTGACAGAACACAATGTAACATGATCGTGTTTCAAATAAAGTCAAGATCAGTCTTCTCGGCTCTTTATCTGCTTCATCCGGATAACCACTTTCATTTTAGCAGGGTACACTATGCTGTATCTGATTTCAGCTCTACGTAGGTGCTGTTTAATGCTGTAGAAAGCAGCTGTTGCAGGTGGGAAATCTGAGAAAATCCGAATGCTGGAATTTAAAAAAAAAATCTTTTCTTTCTGTCTGAGAAGTGACATTAGATTTTGTTTGGTCTATAGTTTCTGGAAACTGACAATTAGGTTTTTGGTTTGGAGGCATTCAATCCATGTATACGGTAGGCTGCAGAGATGTCGATGTCCGATTTATTGTCCGAGTTATTTTAGAGAATAGTTGAGCTGTGAATTTCACTTGGTTTAGACTTTCCTGTTTTTCAGTTCTGATGTTGTTCCTTCTATATCTGTCTTCCAGTGTTGCCAGTTTTTCCATGAGCACTTTGCATTCTGATTTTGCAGCCATTGCCTTTTCATCTGCGGATGAAGCCGATTGTTCAACTATTTCAATACAGGACATGAACACTAGCTTAACATCTTCAAGCTGAACAGCAAGTACTTTCATTTTAAGTTCTAACTTTTTTCATCAACTTTTCGTAGCATGTCTGTAAAGATTGTATTAAATTTAGTACTTAAACGTTGCTCCAGGTCTTTTATACCCTGATGCAATTTCTCATTTTTCTCGTTTAGGACCTTTATTTCATGCTTTATTTCTCTATTGTTCTTCTTTGCATCTCACATTCAGTCATTCAGCATGAAGATTGTGTTTCGATCTCCCCCGATCTCCATAGGCAGAGTTGCAAGTTTAGGACGAGATGATGTCGCAAACTTGCGGGGTGAATTAGGTGAAGTTGACAGTGGGGATGAAAAGGCCAATACTTGGGTCCAATGGTCCTTCTGGAGTCAACGAATACTCCTTGCCCACCTCACTTGCAATTTCTCTCCCACTAACACACTCAGCTGGAGCCGATGCTGCCGTGTCAGGTCCTGACAGGTCTGTACCTTAGTCTGTCTGTTCCAAGTCAGTCTCTGTTAGGCCGTACCTTGAACCTGAGGCCAGTTTAGACTTTGATGGGGCTTTTGCTGCCTTATCCTTTTCCATCTGAGCCCTTTGTTTGCTTCTCATGCTTATTTGTACTTGCATGTAGTATTATTAAATCCCCTCGGGATGAATAAATATAGGATATCTCGAAATGGTATATAAAAAAAGGTTAAAATAGCACCGCTGCTAATGGAGCTTCCCCCTACACGTCCATCTCCAACAACGGATGAGACCAAAAGTCAATAAAATAATTAAATATATTAATCAAATGAATGACAAGAAGAACATGCAATAACAAAAACATGTATGCAAAAAGCCCTCCCCAAACACCCGATGGTGAGTATAACACAGCTCAACAACAATAAACACCTAACAACAAACACCCAACAATAAACACTAACGATAAAACAAATGTGGCAGAGGAGAGGAAAAAATACCCTATAAACAGTTATCTGAAAGGAATGTAAAGTTTTTTCCTACTAGCTCCTCATACAGAGATTGGTAGTGCTTCCCAGACAAAGACATATTACATTTAGACTAATTCACACAGATGAGCAGGCACAGGACAGCACAAACATCCAGATGGGAACTGTAATCTAAAGGATGAGCTGTAAATAGACAGACAATCACGATCCTTTGCCGTCTTGCCGGTTTCCTTTTTAAAGACCCTACTGGCTCAATCTTCTTCCCAGCAGCCCCTGCACCCTCTAAACTGTCCAATAGAGTTATATCCTCTGGGGCCACTAGGATATGCAGTATCTTGTTCAAAGGGACTGAACCTGGGACTGAACATGAACTGTGACCAGGTGCTGGATTTTGGTCAGAAAGGAAAGACAGCACCTTTATCCCCTAAGGGTCTAAGGAAATTCAAGGTTATCCCACCTATTTTGAAAGCCTTTTACACTGCCACCATAAACAGCATCCTAACACAGAGCTTCACGTCATGGTTTGGGAATTGTTCACTCCAAGATCACCCTGCAGAGAGTGTGCATTCAGCAGAGCGCGTCTTAAAGTCAGCACTGCCCTCTCTGGAGTACATCTACACCAGGCGCTGTAGGACCAGGGCAACTAACATAATTATGAACTCTACTCACACCAGCAGCAGACTGTTCATCCTGTTCAAATGAGGCAAGCAGCCATGCAGCCCAATGGCAAAGACTGAGAGCCTCAAGAGGAGCTTTTATCCTCAGGTCCATTAGGATCCTGAACTCTGACATGCCATCAAACATTCAATCTTAAAATTCATTGCACACTCACTTTAACTTGCTGCACACTTTACAGTTTTTACTGTTTCAGATTTCAGATTTTAACTTCATTTTAATCTAGTTTAACTTTATTTAGTTTAATGTTATTTAATTTAGTTAATTGTATTATCTTCTTAATTGGGCGGCATGGTGGCGCAGTGGGTAGCACTGCTGCCTCGCAGTAAGGAGACCTGGGTTCGCTTCCCAGGTCCCCCCTGCGTGGAGTTTGCATGTTCTCCCTGTGTCTGCGTGGGTTTCCTCCCACAGTCCAAAGACATGCAGGTTTAGGTGTATTGGTAATTCTAAATTGTCCCTAGTGTGTGCGCCCTGCAGTGGGCTGGCGTCCTGCCTGGGATTTGTTTCCTGCCTTGCGCTCTGTGTTGGCTGGGTTTGGGGTGACACTGTAGTTAGGATATAGCGGGTTGGATGATGGATGGATCTTCTTAATTTTATTATTTTCTTCTATTGTGTGTTTGCTTTTGCTTTTCAAAGTCTTGGAGTAGCCTAGCTTTTTTCATTTCACTGCATATTCTACCTGTATAACTGCATGTGTGACGAGTAAACTCTTGAGTCTCTTACATATCTCTTCCAATAGAGCTTTATTGGAAGTCAGTCTCAATATCGTAATAATTATCTGTAGCTAATGAGAAAAAATGTGTTCAGCTCCTGTACTACTTTCTCAAATCTACAAATATTCTTTAACTTGTTTTACAGACCTCATTATTAGTGGCCTGTGTTTTTCTTGAATCAATAAATAACACTTTATATTACTGCTGTGGACTGCAAAGGGCACTCCAGCTCCCCACACCCAACACAGACAGAGTTAGACACCGGTATAAAATGAATAGAGTTTTTATTTGTGGGTTTTATTTTTCTTCCTTTGTATGTGTTTCCCCCCCACAGCCACAAGTAAAAACAATGTAGTAGAAGCACAGTTCAGCAAGCACACAACAGCTCTTTGTCTTCTTCTTCTCTTGCTCTTTAGCACCCCTCTGCCTCCTGCACTCCTCCTGGCAAGCTTTGTCCTCCTTCCACACAACTCTGGCTCCTGGAACTATAGCAGTGGGCTTCTTTTATGTGACACCTGGGAGTACTTCCAGTAGCCAATTAACATGTTCCAGAAACACTTCCTTCCTGGTGAGGCGTGAGCCCAACAAAGTAGGGCTGCCCAATCCCTGCAGCACCACCTGGCAGCAGCCATGGGATCCAACAAGGCTGAGTAACAGAACTCCATCTCCCATGAAGCCCTGAGGGAATCCATGGTGCTGCAGAAACCCATGAGGTAGTGATGGGCAGAGTGAAGCCTCACGAAGAATCAAAACATTAGAAGCAGTTGTGTCGGAAATTGTATCCAAGCTTCACAGCATTTGACACTCACCTCTCTAGTGACACCTCCTGGCCATTTTCATTAATGATACACAAACTCATGATCAACTTCAATGAAGTCTGTTAAAACTATATTACTTTTACTTTTTCACTGCTACAGACTGGCAACAAAGAGAAGGGTTCGGCAGCAGCTTCCAGTGTCTGATGTCTAAATATATATAAATATGTATACAGTATATATATATATATATATATATATATATATATATATATATATATATATATATATATATATATATATATACAGTATATAAAATGCTGAAAGGCAGAATGTACTATACGATAGCAAGAGTCAAACAAAATAAGATGCCTCACTCGATGCTCTTTCAATGAATATTCACTTTTATACTGTATCATTATTGTTGCTCCTGTTTTTAGTATTATAATTAACCCTCATCTTTTCTTGAGATCACATTTAATTGCCCGACGTTTGGAGTTCCACAGCCCTAATGTTGTAGTTTTTTAAAAAAAAAAAAACATAAATTGAAAACGAGCCTTGTTATTTATCCTTAAATGTTTTCTTTGTTCTGACTTAATTAAAACGGAGTAGATGGAAAATAAAGGTTTATCCCTGTACTGATATACAGTAGGTAAGCACATTTGAGAAAGGAAAGATGAAATCCTTAAATCACAGATGTTATTATTCAATCAAGTAATGAGATATTTCATTTATTAATACTTTACAATATTTTGTGGAGCACAAAAGTAACGCATTCACTCCAAAGAAAAGACGCCGTCACAGTTGATTGTGGCTCAACTGACTAAGGTGGTTGCTTTTCAGATACTGAGCGTAGTGCAAGCCCAAGTTCGATTCGAATTAAAGAGTCACTAAAATTAACAATAATAAAAAAATGATCAGGAGTGAAATCTTTAAATAACCAATTTGAACTAAACCATTTTTATAACCAATCTGAAGTAAATAATTTTGAGTGATACTGTCGAAGGATCGCATAAGAGATCTGTTCGGGAATCATCCCCACTTAGAATCGCCATTAAAATGCGATGACTAATTGCGGAAGGCAGCTCACGTATTTATAATAATCCATGTTCTGTTCATTGCCATTTGACGTCCATGAATCCCGTCATTGAAGAAGGTGATTACAAACGCGTTGTGGTTTGGATCAGGTTGAATTTGCTCTGTTGTACCAAACATTCAAAGGTGTCAATCCGGAGCACATCAGAAAGGCTGAGAGACACGGTGCAGATCAGTCACCGGCACACTGACACACAGACACACACAGAACACTCCAAGGTGAGCATTGCATGTATCTAGGTCAGTATTAAAGATCCTCTTGAGTGCTGAGGTAACAAAAAGCAGCGGGATAAACACATCTGGACCTGCTGTCGAAAAAGCATTTGCCTTTACCAGCAGCATCCCTCCCTTGTGAACACACTGTTCAAGGTCCAGATAGGCAATCAGTAAAAAGTTGTCTTAGTCATAGCATTGTAAAATAATAAAACATTTCCTTAAACAAATATGATATTTGTCCATTCTGTATCATTCCTAATGAATCTTTCAGTTACAGAGGCGCAATCGCAGTCACCAACACATTTACCGTGTAGTCCCCCCCAACACTCAAAGTAAGAACACATTCCACCTGACTAATTTAATATTTAAAAATTTAAACCGCTAAACCCGCCATCAACAACCCCAATAACAGTTGAAATCATCACTCAAATGATTTGTTTTGTTATAAACATGAAACAAGATGCCCATTGATATAGCTATGATATATATATATATATATATATATATATATATATATATATATATATATATATATATATATATATATATATATATATATATATATATATATATATATATATATATTGTAGCAGTTGAGGCTCGTGTCCACCTCTCGAACCCTCGGGTACCACTCTGATGACCAGGTGAATGTATAATAATATTTCTTTTTATTATAATACTGTGCACAAAGCACCCTCCACTCCACACTCATTAAACAATAAACAATTCTCTCTCTAACTCCAATACCTCCTCGCCCAGACACGTCGCCACCCTACCTCCCAGCTCAGCTCGGTGTTCTGGGCTTCCCAGAGTCCTTTTATAGCCCCTGACCCGGAAGTGGCTCCAAGCCAAACCCACAAGTCCGTTTTCCTTCCGGGTCAGGGCAAACAGTCCTTTTCTTCATCCCGGGAGCACATCGCTTCTTCCAGTCACGTGACTGAGATGCACTCCCGGGTTATAGGGCATGCCAGAGCCCACTAGCCCTCCTACAGCGACTCCTGGCGGCCCCCAAGGTATCCAGCAGGGCTGTGTCACAACACTACAAAGTCCATGAGGCCCTGCTGGAACTCGGGGCACAAATATGCTGTCCGGAGGGCTCCTCCTAGCGGCCTGGGGGTGACGACCGGAGTCCATAGCCGGTCGTCTGTCACAATATATATATATATATATATATATATATATATATATATATATATATATATATATATATATATATATATATATAAACACGTTTGATTTATCCTTACTAGGGGTGTGTGCAACCTCCTATGGCAATCCAACCCCACTTCGATAGCTCGCCTTGCTGGCTATTAACAAAATTTTGGAATTTGCTGTTAAATGAAAAAAAAAGAAAAACAGACTCTTTTGGGTAACAATTCACACTGGGTGGATGTGGGACCTGAACCCACGCATGCCTTATTATGGGACGGCAACGCTACCGCTGCACCACTACTGTTTTTAGCAGAGTGAATGTATATAATGTATGTTTTTTATGTATGTATGTATGTAATGAAGACGAAAACAATTATATATAGATGTATACTATATGACGTACATTGTGCGTTGCATGAAAACATTGTACAAGGCGAGGAATGGATATTTATGAGAGTATTATAGTGAGAGAGGTGTTGTCATCCATATTAGTAAAGCTCTTCTTTGCAGAATTATGCATTCTACAAGTTGGCATTTGTATGATGTATAATTTATAGTTTTATTTTTTGCCACAGAGTATTATCGGGCACAATCATTTAAAGCGTATTGATCATCCACAAACATTCATTTCGCCTGCCAATTCTGTCAAGTTTTTGAACTCTGCTGATGTCATATGTATTTCAAATTTGAGCTCAATGAATAATGATTCGAAGCAAAGAGCAGATATGCGCACTGGAATCGTCGAGCGCGGGTCGAAGCACTGAGCAGACATATGGACTGGGATCATCGAGGGTGGTTCAAAGTACTAAACAGACATGCGCACTGGGATTGTATCGTGACATGCGGTTCGAAGCACCAAGCAGACATGCACACTGGGATTGTATCATGACACGCAGTTCGTAGCACCGAGCAGACATGCGTACTGGAATTGCATCATAATACGCAGTTCGAAGCACCAAGCAGACATGCGCACTGGGATTGTATCATGACATGCGGTTTGAAGCACCAAGCAGACATGCAGACTGGTTACTGAACCGTCAAGGCAGTCGAAGCTGTGAGCAGTTAAAGGAGGCTTTGTGAAGCCTCAACACACTCAAAGGCATTGACCTCTATTTTTTTGAGAGTCTTACTGACACTTAACTTTCTAGTTATATTTTGTAATTTGTACTGACACTACACACTTCAGTTGATATAGTTAAGTGATGGCCTGAAATGGCAATTCAGATAGTTGCTGAGAATTATTGCTATTGTGGATTGCTGTAATTTCCTTTGTCTGATACATAGTGTCAAAGCTAAATTGTCATATATCAACTTTATATATATAAAAAGATGAGTTAAATCGTTCAACCTTTTTATGCAACACTTAATTTTTTACATAACTGTATGCCATATAGTATACATCTATAAATATAATTTTTTGGTCTTCATTAGGAGAATACAACAATGATACTCTTGTGTCAATTAAACCAATTTAACATGCATATGTCAAACAATATATATTGTCTACATCCACTGCAGTAAGAACAGTAGTAGTTCAGTTGTGTGGAGCTCGTTAATTATACCAATTAGGTGGCTCAATGGTATTGCAATTGTCTCTCAGTAAAGACACCAGGGGTTTGCATCATTGATCCTCCTCTTGTGAAAAGTTTTTTTTTTCTATACCTCCATTTACCAAAAAAATCCAACTTGGACAGATAGCTAGTGAATCGAGCTATCGAGGGAAGGTTGGGGCGCCGCCGTAGTCAGCCAAGGGACACACATCCCTAATTATATTGTGAAAGTAAGAAGCTTCACTGTAAAACGTAAAAAGCTTCATATTTGAATGTTTGGAGATCCTGGTGTCGTACTGAATTTGTATTGTAGAAAAATAAACTACCGTCCAACATGCTTAAATGTGTCTTTTCGTTTCTGATCGCTATACGACGCTTCCATCTTGGGACAATTCACTATAAACAGTTTCAGCCATTCAGTGCCTTCTAAACATGCAGAATGACAGCGTAAACCTTAATTGTAGTGGCGTGGCATCTTCGTTTCATTCACTTATATTTAGTTGTTAGACTATTACTGTTAAGTGCTGCTTGAGCTACACTTTAGCGTTTAGTGCAACAGGTGGCCTACTTAGTTCTTAAAACTCTTTATGGGCTGAATATTTTTTCCAAAAAACACAGTTTTCTGAAAAGCACACAGAGCAATCATTTCACACTTTAGTCAACATAAAACATCTGTTGCTATGTGCTGTGGGTGCTGTTGGCACATGTTCGGCATCTCTGGTGGGAGCACCTCAATGGTCAGCAGGAATGCACGGTGGCCCAGCTGTCTGGCAGTCTTCGCATAGCAGGTGGGTGGAAGTGACAGTTGCAGTGTGACACAATCTGGTTTGTACCTCTTGTCATCATACGTGGTGGTCCTCCCAGGCAAAGACTGCTGTAGGCGCATCAGCTACACGGAAGTGTTCAGCACCACGATCACCTGGGGACAAATCAGATGAGGCTGGTACCTCACTTTTGTTTTTGATCTCCAGATCACTTGCATCAAACTCAGAGTCTCAGAGTCCGATTCAACAAAATTACATAAAACGTCCATGCAGTATTTTGCTTTGCACATTCGCTTTGGTCTCTCGCCAGATGTCGGTGCCATTTTAGAGGTTGTTTGCTCTTTGCTACTCATGCACGTGTAGGGAATCTAGGCTAAATCAACAAAGCTATGTAACTTTCCTTATAGCAAAGGGAGTTGAACTAAAACATAAGGACGACTTTTGTTGCAGTTTACAGCCGATTACCCTCCTCTACTCCTGAATTTTGACAAAAGTCAACATCAGCCCTGAAAGAGTTAAATTGATATTGAAATGCATACACAAGCCTCCTAAATGCCTACATTTACAGTGTCCATTTCAGAAAGTTGTAGACATTACTTGTTCCCATTATTATGAATTATAATTTCTCAGTGCCACATATTATTCGTTACTACTGATGAGTCCCGCATTATTGAGATTCTGTTTTATTTTCTGTATATGCAAACATTTTAAACGGAGTGTTAATTGAACTGACTATAGCAGACTTGTCATCTTCTTAAAATTACTTTATTTATTTGATATTGACAATTAATCATAAGGTCAAAAATCAATGAGGATGTGAGTTTGCATGGACTGTACTGTTTCTTTTTTTTCATGACATCGTGTCAGTAGAGAGTGCATGACATTAATAATGCATTCTATCCTAAATGACAGTTCACACGTATGTAGAGGAAATGTGTATCTTTTTTTAAGTGTATGAAAGGAAGGACGGTAAAGCCTTGAATGAAACTGAGTGTTGATTGTTTGGGTCACAATCAGGTAAGGTGCAGAGATCTTTAAACGTGTCAGTGACTGCAGGGGATTGTGTAACTGGAAGATGGTTTAAGAATATGGAAACAACAAAAGCTTAGTCTTTCAATAATTCTATTTACATAAATAATTTACTCTGTTGTGCTGCAGTTCGGAAGACTACTTATTTAATCCCCACTGTTGTGCTTGATTAAATGTATTTGCTATGGTTGGGTGTTGCTGACAAAGTAAGGTGTTTTTTTGAACATTTGGCTCCAGATGTGCTTATCCAGCTTTTCATTCTTGTCAATACTTGAGTGATCTTTATGTCCACCTCTGGATGAATTCACAATGTTTCTTTTTAACTTTTTGTCTCATTAACACAGAAATCCAGAGGCTTTCCCTAAATTGTAGAAGACGCTGTCGATTGCACTGATTCCGTTTTAAAGACAGTTGTGATTAGTTATACAGCACACACTTTTACTCACATTGCTTTTTGGAAATCAATAATACATATCAGCTACAGATCTGGGAATCACTGAATAGTAAAAACGTTTAATGAGGAATGTCTTGCACATATACTTGTGTAATGACCATGACGGCTTTAGTGAAGCGTTTGTTAGCCTCTCTGATATGATCGACATGGGGTAGAATAGATTATCTATTGTTATAATACGTGCTGCCTTACACAAAATATGCTCAGCAATTTGTTATAGATTCTAGGTAGACACGATTCCACACCAAGGAACGAGGTGCCCTGTGTGAATCGTTCATAATTAGGGCTGCAACTAATGATTATTTTGGTAGTTGACTAATCATTCAATTTTTTTTCAATTAGTCGATTAGTCACGATTATTTCATGCCTGACTATTTTGATGCCGGCGACCTGTAGTTGCACATCCTGTTCTGGGCTCCAGTGCATGTCTTACCTCATCTGCTCACGTCTGTCCACCTGTGAATGTCACCCTGATGTCTCTGCATTAACACGATTAAAATTAATAATAATCAAATTAAAATAACAACCAGTGAAACATATGAATTTGAAAATAATCAGATCTTTTATATTAGTGTAACCGTCACAATAAAAAAGAAATACATTAAACAATACAAACTAAAGTGCACATAGTCTTTAAACAAAAAAAGTGCATTTAACTTAACCAAAAATGGCCGCTGGTGTGCCTTAAAGTCCAAAAGTTTAAATAAAGCTTCAATTCAAATACAATAAAACAATAATGTGCAGTTTATAAAAGATTCAGTTCATGTATTCCTGATTGCAGTGCAGGAACTTGAGCATTTCGACATGCTCTGGTGTGAGGCTGGCTCTCTTCTTTGAGACAATGTTCCCAGCTGTTGAGAAGTGACGCTCAGAGGGAGTAGAGGTAGCAGGAATACACAAGAATTATTTTGCAGACAGAGAAAGATGTTTTAATCATCACACTCTGAAGGAAAAGTGTTGTAGTTTATCACATCATGTACTATATTATGCCAAAATAAAAAAATAACAGATTAAAATATGTAACAAGCTAATTACTGATATACTCCAAAACACAAATTACCTAACGTTAGTTAGAGGTGGTTTACTATTCATATGACCTCAAATATTATACCAAGAAAGAAGAAAAAAAACTTCAACGGCTCAGCTACTCCTATTCACTCATTTACTATAGCTCCAAACACGTTAGCAAACATAACTAAAATTATATTCACTTACCCCTTAATCCGTTGAAAACAGTTGTAGTCAGTTTCCAGTGCAATTTGGAAGCACGCCGAAAGCCGAGAATATTCGGCGATGTACAGTATATTCATTGAATGCTGCAACCGGCTTTAGTTGGCAACGTACATTCATTGAACCCCACAACCGGCTATATTTGCTTCACAGAACAATTTGCGAGCACGCCGGAGCTGATCAGTCAGTGCCATATATTCGTTGAACAGTCAGCTCACGACCACTGCCAGCCCCAGCAGAACTGCAGTACTGTACCACTGTCTCTGGGATTCAGCCGCCTGCAATCATGAGTGTTTATCTCTGTGTGTTTGCGTGCAGCCCGTTCAAGCGCAGTTGGCTCAGTGATTTACTGAATTTCATCAATGGCTTCAGTTGCACCTTGAACATATAATAATAGATTGTTGCAGTAGTTTTTTTTATAGTTTTTACAGTTCATTTGTAATGTGTAAAATGATCAGTATTGCAGTAATTGTGATGCTCTTTGCATGAAAAAAAACATGTTCCATTAAAATTTCACATTTTCTTTGTGCAGGTAAATATTATTTGGCGTATAGGGGTGAATTAACCCCCAAGTATGTGTCGGTTTAAGGGTTAACTATCATTGTCGAAACCTTGATATACACATTATAGTGCAAACATCAACGTTAACATGTGACACTAACTTTACTCACTAAAACTTATCTCTCAAGAGACGGTGGCATCACATCTCCAGGATGCTTGTGTTTCAGATGCTCATGCATCACGGTGGTGCTGCTATGAAAAGAAAGCTCCGCTTTGCATAATCTGCATAATCGCCATTGCAACCACGTTTATTTTCCTCTACATTCTTCTTTTCCTCAGATGTTCTTCTTCGTTGGTAGGACTGTGTGCAGTCGGCTACAAACGATACTGCCCCCAGACGTTCATGTAGTGAATTGCAGTCACAAAAACCAATGTGGTTCTTTGTGACTGGAGCCTCTATTGAAGGATTTGTTTATGACGCGTCGACAATAAAAAATCTGCGTCGATAATTTTTTTGTAGTCGACGTCGTCGATTACGTCAACTAATTGTTGCAGCCCTATTCATAATGTCTCCTAAACGTATTTGTAAACTTACAGACAAGTACTACATAACTGTTTTTTTTTAAATAAATCCTTTTTTTAATTTGGGCATGGAGCAAATGCAAGCCCTAATTAGAATTTGAACTCACCTCGTCAACACACCTTACCGGTGCAGCAGGGACAACTGCTTTTACGCTTTGAGCCAAAGAAAATAAGAAGGGTATTGCTGCAGACCGGAGACATTATGAGTGGATCTAAAGGCGGGATAACTGTGAATCAAATTCGACTACAGCAAATCATATTGTGCTAATTCAGAACTTCAACAAATGAGATTGTTGTTACTGTATGACAATCAAAAACTCACCTGCCCAATTATCAATGTTTGAAGTTGTCTATCAAGTGTAACTTTAACCAATCGTTTCACAGTTCGTGATCCCTAACTCTTTGAGGTTCTGCCTTATAGAGTTTCCTCTTAAATAACCTGCCATTGTACCAAGTGACGAAACTCCATTAAACAAAAGAAGTAAACAAACAAAGAAGCGGCAGCACCAAAACACCATTAGACAAAAGAAGAAGAAGCGACAAAACTAATTGCTCGTATTTTTGACAATGGAAGTAAGTGTGCTTCGAAATGAAAAAGTTTGAAATCTGTATTTGCACAGTTTTCTTTGTACTTTTACTAACTTTGTTTTGCATGGTTATGTTTGTACCATGAACCTTTACGTTTTCTGACAATTAAGAGTGCAAGACATCATAAAGGTTTGGGGCAGCCACCCGTATATTGTTTTTCACAGCTGCAAAAGGGTTTTAAATCAGAAGCACGATGTGCATATCACAGAGTCCAAAACAGAACTGACTATAGTAGCCCAAGATGAAGGCTTTAAAGGTCTGGAGAGGAACTGATGTCATCAAAATGGCCGAAACCAGAAGTGACATCATCAAAGGGGCCGGCTTCGGGAGTGATGTCAGCAAAGGGGCCGGCTTCGGCAGTGACGTCATCAAAGGGGCCGGCTTCGGAAGTGACATCATCAAAGGGGCCGGCTTCGGAAGTGACATCATCAAAGGGGCCGGCTTCAGAAGTGACGTCTTCTGAGGCGCCGGAACCTTGCAGGATTTCCCGGGAAAGGTCTGTAGGGAACTGAGAAAGATAGTCAGCGCACTCTGCCAACCCCTGGTCAGATGTTTTATTACACTTACTCAGACCCTTTAGCTGCCTCCTACTCGCACGTGTGTGACAGTTTGTATTAATAATAATTTTTTCTGTAGTAATTAATGCATATTCAGTGCTTGAAGTGGGCCGGCACTCAGCGGTACCAGCAACTCTTCAAATTCCACAAGGCAAGTTTCACAAGAACTCTTTGACTGTGCATGGAAGACAAAAAAACATTTACAAGCATCTTTGAAACGCTAGTTATTTTGTCGTGAAGCAGGCTTTTGATAAAGTTCAGATTGACTAAAGTGGTGCACAATATAACATTTTTTTCTTTTCAATTTAGTTCCTTATGTTGGAGTTCTTGGAGCAATGTGTCTAAATTATAATACCAAGTAATTGGCCATTTTTTGTACCGTCAATTAAAAAAAAAATTCATGGTAGTTTTGTGCAGATGATGCCTGCCATTTCTAAACTGTTAAAGACTTTAGTGCAATGGGCAGTGCGCCACTAAATTGTATGTGACTCAGACTGACGGTCGCAATGTACATAGAGCCTTTTCAATTTAATTACAAGTGACATTTATATTTTTTCCTTTCAGTCAACTTGCTACAAGAATATCTTCTGGAAATTGGATGTTAATGAAAAGTAAGGTAAATTGCAAACAACCATCTGTTAAACTTGTAATTCACTTGTAGTGTTTGACTTTCACGTGTATTTTTTTTCTTTCCTTCTTTTCCTAGGACATCCCTACTGGTTCAGTAGACTGTGGAATAGACATGTTGATGATGTTTGAATATTAACTGTAGGCTTTATGTAACCTTACATTTGTGTTTAGATTATATATGATTTCATTACTTTTTCTCTTATCCTCTGTCAGTATGCACTTTATCTGACCATGGAGAAACCCTTTGATTTTACTGTCAGTCTTTTAAAGATGCTGATAATATCTATTTTTTTCTTCATGTGTGACATACTTTTAACTGTGGCATTCATTTAACGCGCGCTCCACTATTAATGGCACTCTTTATAAAAATTGATTTTAAAAATATTTATTTCTTGATGGCGGCTTTTTTTTTCTTTGAATGAAATTGTTTCAGTAAAAAGTCAGATGTTTCTATTTTTTTCAGTGCAAGTTGACATTTCTTCAGCAAACAGGGATTTTTTTTTTCTAACCCTTCTTGCTAATTTTTACAAGGGGTGCCAATCACTCATTTCCCTCACTTGTTCGTGCACTGTCTGTAAGGCACTACGCAGATCTGAAAAAAAAGATGCAAGAACATTGTCGACCATGTGGAGAGTAACTTTACATTGCAGAAAGCACATTAGAATGGGGCAGCCAATAAGAATCTCCAATGGTGAGAGTCTTATTTGGCAATGAGTCCTTCCCCACAGACCAGCCAGAGCCAAAGGCAATGCATCAAGCCAAGATATGTCTATTTGTTCAAAGATTTTTGCCAATTTTAATTTTAAGGTGGAATATACATGCTCCACCATCCCTCCACTCTGTGGATGGTACTTGCGTTAGTGGTGGACATCAATCTACAGCCACTGAGACAGCTCTTGTAACAGAGTATTTACTTGCAATTTCTGAGGCAAACCCCAAATGTGGGATTATTTTATTTCTTTTTAACTAGCGTTTTGGCCACTGACTTGGCATCTACGTGCCAGCATGGGAAAGCCTCCACCCAGCGAGAGAAAACATAGATGATTACTAAGCAATATGTATATCCATGAGACGGGGTTAGTTAAAAAAATCTATCTGTAGATGTTCAAAGGGCCCTCTGGCATTGGTGTTACAGCCGGACTTACCTGCAAGTCTTTTCCTGCATTAAATCTTTGGCATAGTGTACACCTCTTACAGAACTGATCAGCAAAGTTGGAAAACCCCGGGGCGTGACAGGATTGTTGCACCTGTGCCATCATTGCGTCTCTGGAAGCATGGGCCAGACCGTGCACAGTCTTTGCAATACCTGGAAAGGAAGCTTTTGGGAGAAAAGGATGTTTAGTTAATGGATGGATCCAAATTCCTTTCGGGTCTTTGTCTGCTCCCTCTTTCTGCCACGTCTTTATCTCGTTTTCCGTTGCTACAGTTTGTAGAGATAAAACTGCATCCTCAGATGACTCTTGTTCCTCCTCCTGTTGTAGAAATAAAGAGGTTAGTGGCAAGGTGGGATCCCGGGTGGCTTTGTCTGCCCACATGTCTGCTTGCGCATTTCCCTCACTTACTGGATTCATTTGCCCATGTGAGCTTGACATTTCAGTACCACAATTGCTGCTGGTAGCTGTATGGCATCTACAGCATTCAACCATTCAATGATGCTGAATCGGTTTTCCAGTACTAGTTTTATAACCCCTTAGTTTCCACAATGAGCCATGGTAGTGGCAGACCCCGAAAGCATACAGAGAATTGGTGTAAATGGTCACTTGTTTGTCTTTGAACATTTGGCAGGCATGTATGAGGGCATGCAATTTAGCAGCCTGTGACAATAGATTTGATTTTAGTCTGCCTGCTTCCAGTAGGTGCATATCCTGGACAATTGCAATTTACTCATGAGAACAACATTTGAGCATGCTAATATGGCCTCTGTTGTTGCAGCAACTGCTTTCAAACAGACTGGGATTGTAGCAACCATTGGATCCAGTTTTTTTAGAATAGTACGTGACCGGTCTTTGTCTATCTCCATGTTGTTGAGTTAGTACTACAGTCATACACCTCCCTTTCTCGTCCACGAACAGAGTGAAAGGACAAAACTAGTCCAGAAGTCCTAACGCAGGTGCAGACATCAAAATTTATTTAATATCAGTTAAAGCCTTCTCAGCCTGCTCTGTTCATTAAATTTTATCAGTTAAGGCCAGATTAGGAGAATTTGCTAAGTCTTGGAGTGGTTGTGCTTTTTCAGCAAAATCTTGAACCCATTGCCAGCAATATTCTAACATTCCAAGGACAGACAACCAGCCGCTTTGTAGTAGGATGAGGTAAAATTTTAATAGCCTCGATCCTATCATTAGACAGGTGCACATTCTCCTGCAGTCAAATCATGACTCAGGTATTTCATTTTTCTTTCTACCAGTTGCAACTTTTTCCCGGGTCACCTTGTGCCCGTTTTCCACTAGGAAGACCAACAAAGCCTTTGTGTCTTCTTCACATTATTCCTGAGCCTCAGAACATAACAGCAAATCATCTACATATTGCACCAGGACACTAACCCCCTTTGGTCAATAACCTTCCAATTTTTTTTTTGCTAATGCTTGTCCATACACACACACACAGACACACAACACACACATACACACGCACATACAGAGCCTCTGTATATCCCTGCAGCCTCACAGTCCAGGTCCAGTGCTTCCCTCTAAAAGTGGATGCGAACCAGAACTGGGATTCAGGGCGAACAGGAATGAAAAAGAAAGCATTCGCAAGATCAATAACAGAAAACCACATAGTAGTGGATGGGACTGTAGAGAGAATAGTGGAAGGATTTGGGACTATAGGAGCCCTAGGGTGTATAGCAGCATTGACTCTGCAGAGGTCCTGAATGAACTGCCATGAGCCATCTGCTTTTCTAACTGGTAAAATAGGAGCGTTGACAGGAGAGTACTGGATCGGAATAGTAGCACCCCCTTAACTAAGTCAGCATGAACAATAGTAATACCGGTCTTGGCCTCAGGCAAAAAAGGATATTGTGCGCAATGTAAACGGAAGGATGAGTTATTCAGACAAAATAATTTTTCCCTTGTGCCCAGAGAGATGAGGGGAGCGAGTCTAACCAAAAGATTTGAAGGGTAAACAGCATGGGTATAAGTGAAGAGATGGAACATGAATGACAGAGCGATCAGGTTACAGGTACAACTAGTCCTACTGCAATTTTCTTAACAGATCTATCTGAGATGGACCAAATATTAAGTCCCACATACTCCCAATTGTCCCCTTCCTGACATACTAATACCCATTGTCTCACATCATGCCACTGAAAGTGAGCAGATCTAGCAATGGAGATATGTGGAATGAAACCACTCCAGAAGTAAGGCAGCTGTAGTGACAAAAGAGAGACTGCTGCTCCAGCCAATTCTGCTAAGATATAACAGTTCGTTAGGCAAATAGTCTCTTTTTCTGACAACAGCAGCTAAAAAGTCTGAGAGCCGGACTTCACCATAATGCAGTCCAAAAAAAAAAAATCATGCAATAAAGTGAAAAGATTTTGAATACTGTAATCCAAGAGGAACTAGGGACAGCAGAGATTCTTCCTGTTTTGAGGAAAACCTGAACAACCAAGGCAGCATAGTAGCATGTAATGGTGGTGGTCAGTGCAAGGGCAGTGTGCTGTTCTGATGTGACCTTCACTCCCTTTTTCATAAATGAGATGCAAAGGCACAGGCGGGCCATCAAGTCTCATCTAAACAAGTTCACTGGGCATTAGAGGGCTGATATATTTTGCGTTTATTTGTGCTTGCAACTGGCCACTATCAGCCCCCTGTCGTCTCAGAGTCTCATTTCATTGCCATCTCACATCATTTCAGCTTGGACCTAGCTTCCTTCTAAGGACCTGAGTCCATTCTGCAGCATTTGGCTTATACATGTCACCTAACTGTGTCACCACCATCACAAACTTCTTTTGGGTTTAGTAATTCCTACACCACCTCTTTTAAGGTGGAACGGTTTTAATCCGAATCAGGCTGTTGTACATTATATTGCGGATTGGGCAGTTGTATTAATGGTGCTCGAAATTCCGTCCTTTCATATTCATGTTTGACCCTGAGGGGTCAGAATCAGGGCTTGTGAGGCATCCCTTTCCCCGGGCTGTGTCTTTGTGCCACAGTACTTACTTGCACCAATCGTAACTGAGGTCGGTGGTGATCTCTACCCTCTCCCTCTTCTTCATACCTCTCTGGCTGAAACTATTTGTCTTAGAAATCATCGGGATCATCTTCTTCCACTCCCTCATTAATTCGCATGCTGTCGCTAAATCAAGGTATAATCTATTCTTCTTCTTTTTTATTTATATTATTTTTATTTACTTATTCTTCCTTATTTTGTCCAGACTTTTGAGATGGTTCTTGAATTATCAGGAACAGCTTTTCTTTTTCTGCTATAATTTTAATTTGGCTTTTACGTCCCTCATTGCACTTCTACATCACTTTCAGGGCTCTATCTTTAATTATCAATTCCCATCTATCAAACATTTCCATTTTATATGGCCCTACTACAGCACCCTTGTGCATTTCTACATACAATCTTCCTAACTTCCTGTATTTCACTCATATCACCAGAACCTTCTACTGGCCACCTGCCCCCACTCTGTTTATTCCACCGTTTACATTATTTTTAATCTAACCCTGTTTTCTGTTCTATTTAGCGTCTTGGAGAGTCACCTTTTTTTTCCCCTTTCCGAAAACAATCCTCCGATCAGAGGCTTCTCATTCACACCCTGTTTTTTCGATTTCTTTCTTAATACATTCCCCATCGTGACCTCCCCAATGTCACTTCACTCCAAATCCCTTCCTTTCCCTGGATCGCTCTCTGTTGTTTCCTTCTTTAGCGGACTAACAGTCATGGTTTCCACGACAGACTTAACCCGTTAAGTCAGGAATATAACCAGACTATCAGTTTGAAGAATCTCGCCCGCCCATGTAACCGTGCTTTCTTTGACTGTGAGGTGCTTACTGCCTATCTGTTTTTCCCACCTCCCCCTTTTTTCTTTTTATTCCAAGCCTCTAAAAAGACTCCATCTCGTTCTGGGAAGTGTACTAACTCAGCATTCCCAGCACCTCACTAATCATTTCACACTTCACTGCTCAGTGTCTTTTTACATTAGCAATTCCCCAACCGGGAGGTACTTTCCCTTTTTACTAAACTTCCACCTCTCCCTTCTAATTATGAGTCTACTTAAGACTCCATCTCATTCTAAGAGGCGGTCTTATTGTAATGTCTCCAGTACCTCTCATGGCCGGTAAAGCAGTTGTACTCACCGGTCACTGATCTTGTTCCTGTCTGCAATTCGTACCTTCACTCATGTTCTCCGACAGGAGGGTAACTGAGGCTCACGGTTCCCAGCCCAGGGATGAGCCAGTCCTAACCTTTTCCCAGAGCTGGTCTCACCAGTCGTAACTATCTCGCTGGTCCTCTGTGGATCCCTCAGTTGGACTTGAACCCGGAGCCTGTAACCACCACCTGTCCCTGCTCGGGAGCCAAATAAACTGTGGAAGTAACCCCAGAGGAAGACAGGAATAGTTCAATCAATCAGTCTTTATTTAGTCAAAGATGAGTACCTGGATTCATGCTTTGCAAAGTAGAAGAGCAAAGTTTTTTGGTTTCAGTTGGCTTTTTATTTTCAGTTTTCTTCCTCCCCCTTACTTATGAAACAGCATCTAAGCATTTCCCCATATTGGCCAACCGTTTCTTTTTTGTATACGAGTTCAAGAGGGGCCCCTTTTAAAAGGAAAGGTCATCTTTCCTGTGTCTAACGGACGCGTTCCTTTAAAGGAAGTTACCCAAGTTCAGCTTACTTCACCTTATCGTATGACAGACGCTTGTTATGATTAACCTGCCGTTGTAATAAAACAGCTTTTAATCCTTAGTAGCTTGCAAGCAGTTAAATTTTCTTTCACAGTGTCTCTATGAGTAACGTCTTCTCTGTTTCTGTATTTGTGATCGGCTCTTATTAAAGCTCTAGGAACAGTTCAGAGAATTTCTCTACCAGAAGCAGAAGGTCTATTCATTGATGGACCAGCAGACGGTGAGTGGTACGTCATGTGGTGTTGGGAGGAGAGATCCAGTCCTTTCCTTTTCTTTTCAGCACCTTTATTCTGTTAAACAGAATGCCATTTTACTTGTAGTGAACTTAGACAAGAATATAAACTAAATATATATAAATGTAAATATATATGTTTAAAGTGAAATTTAAAATATGCATTAATACACGTTTAGTATAGGTGAAAGTAAATCATTCTTTTTTTTTTTTTTAAAGTGAGAGAGAAGATTTTTACATTCTGTACTTGTATTGTAACAGTTGGAAGCACAAAGACAGACAGCATCACTAAGGCATTTCAACTTAGGATTCCATCTTAACCCTTCCATCTAATAAACATGTCATTTTCTTTATTTGTCTTTGGCCTTTTTTATTTCTGAGTATTAAACTGACTGTGCATAATAGAGTTGTGTATATTTGATTTAAATATTAATGTAAATAATAAAGGACACTTTGTTATTGTTAAAGATTGTTGATTAAGTTCTGTATATTTGAAATTGTCTGCTTCTCTGTTTTTAGGGAATTCATGTCATCTGCATTTTTTCTTTAATTATTATAATTGTATTGTACAGTTTTATTCCTTTTTTGTACATTGCAAGCAAACATGTCTATCCCCATTACATTGTTCTTTTATTTATATATAAAATATAGAAGTGGGCATACTGCAGTTTTAATACTTCCGCTTTAGTATATTCCCCAGTCAGCCTGTTTGTTAAATTAATCTTCTTTGTCCATTCTTTCTTTCAATTCAACTGACCCATCATTATTGTTAATTGTAAATATTTCTTGAAATGGTTGTACAATTTATACGGAATGATTATTAATAAAATTTTGTTTTTGGTAGTGACAATACTGAGTGTTTTAATTTGTAATGGCCCAATCAACTCGCATATCAACACAACTAGAATTGATAGATTTGAGCAGAGCCTTCACTTGTAACGACATGGTCTACAGATGGCACACTGGACTCGCCAGTAATCCCGCAGGATAAAACAGCTTGGAAACTGAGCATCCTGATCAAAACTTTGCTGTTCACTTACAAGCATAGTCTAGAACAATACGGTTCTTATCTTTTTGTTTGGGAGTCATATTTTCAATAAAACTTTTTTAACTAAAAATGCATCTTTTACATATAGGAACAAAACTAAAGGAAAAGGATTGAAGAAGTTCATCTTCTTTCGGATGCTTCTGTTAGGGGTTGCCACAGCAGATCATCTTCTTCCATATCTTCCTGTCCTATCCAACTTGCTCTGTTACACCCATCACCTTCATGTATTCTCTTACCACATCCATAAACCTCCTCTTAGTTCTTCCTCTTCTCCTCTTACCTGGCAGCTCTATCCTTAGTACCCTTCTCTTATTATACTCAGCATTTCTCCTCTGCACATGTCCAAACCAATACAATCTCACCTCTCCGACTTTGTCTCCTAACTGTCCAACCTGAGCTGACCCTCTAATGTCCTCATTTCTAATCTGTCTGTCCATCCTTGTCACACCCAATGCAAATCTTAACATCTTTAACTCTGCCACCACCAGCTCTGTCTCCTGGATTGTATACTCCTGATAAATGGAGAGGCAAAACTTTTGAAGCTCAGTATTGTAAAACCATGACTCACAGCTAGAACTTTGTTATTATAAGGTCTTGACATTAAGTATGTGTCTGTGGTATGTATATCCTATAGAAAACTACATTGATGTAAACCAGTTTTTCAGTATAAACCTATGACAAACGAGAATAAAAAATGCCTTACCAGAATATCATTGCCAAAATAAATTTCCAGCTGTTCAGACTGAATTATTTAATGGCGAAGACTTGACAGACTCAGTGTAGTGTATGCTAAAATGACCAGTAAAGTGGAGTCGTTTGCAGCTTGTACAGGTTGTTATGTCAGGGCCATAGGGGTCAGTTCTACTGGAGTAGACACACACTGTGTGCTCTTAATATGCTGTTTGCTTGTGTAGTCATATAGGATTATGCCCAACTGAAATATCTGCCATCTCCTTCTTGTTAACAGTCGTGATGCTGAAGCACATCAGCGCCTGCTATACAGTTGGACTCCTGTCAATAAGGCCTCATACAGTCTCAGAGACACTAAAGACAGGCTGATTTGTTTAGCACACCACTAGGACCTGATGGAGGCTAAATGAGATATAAACTACATGAGATATAAACTACAAACAAACATCTGTCAAGTTGTAATCTCTAAATGTAACTTTTACATAAGTAATATGTATTATAATAAACATGTATTTGATGGGGGCGGCACGGTGGCGCAGTGGGTAGCGCTGCTGCCTCGCAGTTGGGAGACCTGGGGACCTGGGTTCACTTCCCGGGTCCTCCCTGCGTGGAGTTTGCATGTTCTCCCCGTGTCTGCGTGGGTTTCCTCCGGGTGCTCCGGTTTCCTCCCACAGTCCAAAGACATGCAGGTTAGGTGGATTGGCGATTCTACATTGGCCCTAGTGTGTGCTTGGTGTGTGGGTGTGTTTGTGTGTGTCCTGCGGTGGGTTGGCACCCTGCCCAGGATTGGTTCCTGCCTTGTGCCCTGTGTTGGCTGGGATTGGCTCCGGCAGACCCCCGTGACCCTGTGTTCGGATTCAGCGGGTTGGAAAATGGATGGATGGATGGATGTATTTGATGGTCTTAAAAAGGTATTAAAAATCCCAAAAGTAATAAAGGTCCAATTAAGTCAACTAATTGAATAGCCTAATTAACAGGTGCACAGTCACAAAAACTGAAAAATTATTACTCTTTTTAAGGCATAATATTTGCTCTTCAAAGATCGTTTAACATAGTAAATTTCATTATAAAAATAATAATTGAAAGGTAACTATTAGCTCTATGATAACTGTGTTTCTTACTTCTTACATTTAACATTGATAACAAGTAGAGTCAGCTAAAGTACGCTTTCAATTCACAATTTTATTGCCAGCTTTCTTAATGTTGTCTGTTCCCTAATAAATGAACGTGAGAATGTCAAGTATTTGATTTGTAATATTCTGTAATCATAATACAGCTAAAACAAGTTGAATACAAGATCCACAGGCAACAAACTCACTAGAGCTGCTGGTACTGTATGTTGAGAACAGACATGAATACCACTGAATTTTTGACATACATTGATCAAACAAAGAACAGAGGCTGATCTACAGACAGAAGGGGCTACAATGGTATATCAGGAATACATAAATTAATAAACGTTGATAAATAGTAATGAAAGTAATAAACACATTTTAGAGTTGTGTATTATAGAAGTAAAAATTCAACTCTGACGATTTATTCAAAGTTTAAAATTGTAATATGTTTATAGGTGACTTGTTAAATGTAGGCAACTGTTTCATTTGGAAATTCGAGTTAACAACAACAGTCAAATATTTGTTTTAATCTGACTGATTTAATCAAGTATAGCCAACACTTAAGTCCACGTCAATCCATTAAAATTAGGCAGACACAAATTTGTATTCATATGTTCATTGAAATTTTCTTCAGATGTTAGTAGTTATATGCATGTGGCATCTGTCAATATGATTTCTGACCTTTAAGCCCCGCCCCATTTGGACTGTTGGACCGGCATTCCCGCCCCCTTTTCCTCGGATTGGTGGATTTGAATGATGCGTCCCGCCCCCCTACACCTGATTGGTGGATTTGAATGATGCGTCCCACCCCCTACACCTGATTGGTGGATTTGAAGGATGCGCCCCTGCCCCCAACCACCTGTTTGCCCCCCACCATCTGTTTGACCCCCACCCCCCAACCATCTCTTTGCCACCGCCCCCAACCACCTGTTTTCTCCGGAAACTGTCAAGAACCGAGTGATGGATGTGTGACCCTTCCTTGAATCTCCGCCCAGGCCCCCCAACCATCTGTTTGCCACCGCCCCCCAACCATCTGTTTTCTCCGGAAACTGTCAAGAACCGAGTGACGGATGGATGCCCCTTCCTTGAACCTCCGCCAGGCCCCCCAACCATCTGTTTGCCCCCGGAAACTGTCAAGAACCGAGTGACGGATGTGTGACCCTTCCTTGAACCTCCGCCCAGGCCCCCAACCATCTGTATGCCCCCAGAAACTGTCAAGAGCAGCCCCCCTTCTCCCAAAGACAAGTCCAGGCCTGTTACAGTCCTGCTGGAGGCCCACTTCTCTCGAAGACACACACACACACAAGCGTTTTAAGGAGCAGAGCTGCCTGCCTCTACTGTTTTGGTAAAAACTACTGTATCTATCTATTATTTAAAATATCTATCATTTGCTTTAACACATGTAAACCGTTTTTTATTTTATCTAAGTCAAACAGAGAAAGATCCCAGGCATTCTCTGCTTTGACAAACCGTCCACGCTGTTAGCAGGCATGAGTCTCTGGGTCTTGCCTGCTCCTGCGTGAGGCCCCAGGGGTCGAAGCTCCAAGCATACACGCCGGCACATGCGGAGAGTTCGAAATACGAGTTGCCGGCTCTCTGTCTGTACAGAGACTCGCGGAGCTGACAACCTCTGAGAGCACCCGTTAGATCCAGGCCGGGAATCTGACAGCCCCTGCGCGCACACATTTGTCAACAGATGTCCGTCAGTTCCCCCTCCCCACCCTACCCCGGAACGGGAGTGCACACTAAGTTTGCTCGCGCGCTGCATCTCAGAGAACAAGTTAAGGGATTTAAAAAATCACACCCACATTTTAAATAATCAGCGAACCTAAGGTTTCACATTGCATTTAGATTTCTAAATGTTACTCTGATAATCCCAAAGTGAATGGAGCGCGTTTCTCGTCGGTCCATGAGACGCACGGAGTATGTTTCACCTATCTAGGTAAAACACGAGATAACTAGTTCGACATAACATGAATTTCCCCTTGGGATTAATAAAGTATCTATCTATCTAAGCCTTCTAAAAAACTCACACAGTTAAATAATAGGCAACAGCACCCTTTTAAATGACATCTAAAAAGCTATCCTCGGATTTATAATTTATATAAAAAGTATTTCTCACACATAGATCGGCGGGCCCTAAGGAAGCCTATTGCAGAAACAAGCGTTTAAATGTTAGAAAGTCTTCTACGTGCAATCATTCTGGGAAAAGAGAAAGCGCCTTAAAACACGCTTTCCAAGGCATAGCAGCTCCGGCCGCCTGAAGCTAAGGGGAGGTGGGGGGTGCGTTTTACAGCACAGAGACGGCAGGCTCAGGGTAGGGGGAAAGGAGGGGAGCGATTTACAGCTCCTAGGCAACAGGTTGTGTCCGGCTCAGGCCAGTTTCTGACCTTTAAACTCATGTCGGAGCGTCTGACGTGAAAATTGGCCTTATCTTGCGGAATGCAGCTTGTGAAACAAAGGATGTTTTTCGGAGACATTCCAAAGACATGGGTGGGAACGGGGCAGTGGACATTACAAGCGTATCCGGTTAAAATGATTGGCAAACATCTGCTATCAGAAACCACTTACAAAATACCGCTCTTTTCTCAATAAAAAGAGAGGCTTCCATAACCAAGCCCGTATCTCCGCTCGCCCTGAGAACGACAAGATGAATTTCAGCCATGCGTTTTCACAAACTTTTTAATGAATTATACTTCTAACGACTAGAACTAAATGAAAAATAATTATCGTTCATACAGGATTCCCCGCAGAAAACGGTCTGTCTCCGAATCACGGTAAGTCCTTTTTCATGATTCTTATAAGCGTTAAACGAGCATGTTTAAAAAATGAGTGTTTGAATCCTTTAATTTTTTTATTTTTAGAAGATTATATCCCCGTAGAGTCTCCAATTTATTATACGGTTGCAGGTAAGACCCTTTTTAAAATGCTTTAGGCTTACAACGTGTTTGTGTAGGAGCGTCAGAGCGCTCGAGCGTGTGTGCGCGAGTTTGGGCACGCGCTTGTGTCCGAAGCTTTCATTCATTTCGCTAAATGTATTTATTTTAACACCTTCCAGATTTCCAAAGTCCGGATGACTTGTAAACGTATTCTAAGGGGGTAAATGAATAGTATAAGATGTACCGGGATGTATGTGATTATATCTTGATACACAGGGAACCTGAGACCCGGATGTCTGTTTTAATTTACGTCTTTAAAAAGTTTGTATACATTTATCTGTGGTATCTGTTTCTTTATCCTCTTTTTTTTCGCAAACGTCAGGTATCTTTGTAAAGCAGTCGTATAAAGTTTTACTTTTGCCTTGGCGCTGAAGTCGCCGCGTTCGAGTATGAATTTCATTTGCTTATTCAGTTCCATTTCCGTAGCGTTTCGCTGAATCGGAGCCTTTTGTTTTTGAGGGACTAAGCACATCTTGCGCATGTATTCATATTTATCCTCTCAAACCTAATAAACTAGTAATGAAAAGAATGGCCGTGCTTTTGAGGATTTTAAATTTTTTTTTGTAAATACACTTGTGCATTTAAACGGAGCTTTATAAGAAAGCATGTGACACATCTTAGCCTGGTTACACACCTTATCCAGTTTTGTTTGTGCATTTAAAAGCACTCACTGTTACACTAGCACAAAATGTTGATATTTTCTGTCTACTCAAAAACTAAAAAGTTAAAAACAGAAAATCCCGATTATGATTTTTTGTTTTGTCATGGGAGGATGCTAGGGTGACACTTTATACTCTTTCTTATGTAGACTTTAACACATATTCTTACCAAAATAGTTCATCACTTCCCAATTCCTGTAACTTTAGGTGATTAGACAGAGCTCCATAACAGGCAAGAGAAAAAGAAAAGTATTATAGGTCAAATACACAGGACCATAAAACAAAGTGTGAACACCACACAAGCTGGTATTGCTAGATGTTTAATTTTTTCCAGGTGATCCATTTTTGCATTGTGTGAGGTACCAGCCATAAGTCAAGATCTTTCTTTTATACTGAATTGATAAAGTTAATCTAGGTATGATGTGGTCATTCGGTCTCCAAGACAACTTTTCCTTTATTACATTTAAATTTCTTGTCTCTGAAAATTCATTCATAGCTCATACGCTTCTGCTCTTAGAGCCAGGATGCTATAGTGTGCTTGTTTAACTAGAGGCAAGGGTTGTAAGAAACGCTCTTCTGTACATCCGAAGCTCATTGAACTAAAATCAGCAGCTTTAACTCATGCTAATGATCTCATAAATGATTTGTATAGCTCACAAAATAGCAGAGCTAATTACTCTTTCTGCTTAAACTAATTATCAAATATTCAGGTAAGTCTTAATTAAACACTAAAGCATTAGTAAACAAAATACATTTTCAGTAGCCAAGTAAAATGACCAGTTGCTTTAACATGAAAATAAAGCCTCTTTAGAAAATAAAGCATCTAAAAGCATCTTTGTAAAGGTCCAATTTTAAAACATTATAAGAAAAATCCTTGTTTCCAAAAGAGTTTTGCCCATTTTTCCAACAGGCTTCTTGACTGATCTTTGGAATCATCAGGGCCTTTCTGATCACATCCAACCAAACACAGCATATAACTTAATTTCTGTACTGTACTCATTTTAAATGATAATAGCCAGTATAAAGTCCCTAAGGGAACTGGAGACATCTGATATCTTCTATCATATATCTTTTTTTGCAAGCTCAAGTAATTCAGAGTCTGCTCACAATATAAATGTACGGTTATTTTTTTCTCAAATGGCCAAATCTTTGTCAGGCTAATCATGAAAAAAATAAAAATCAGATTTTATTCTCATTAGAGTTTATTTGCATATTTTATTATACCTACTTATCTTTTATCGACATTTATCTTATCTCTATATATTTATTTTTCTAGTATCAGAATGTAGTTTAAGTTAATTTGTTTGGGTTCAATAGAGGTATTTTTCATTTTTTAACATCTTAGCGCCCCCTAGGTGGGGTCCGCCCCAACAGTTTGAGAGCCACTGTTGTAGGGGGTTATTTGTAAAACACTCTGGGGCACTTACACTCTGGGGCACTTCAAGCTAAATTAGATTCCCTCGGTGTTCCATTTTTGTTGTAAAATTGTATTTAGTCTCTCTTTATTTACTAAACATTTTATACGATGATTAGAAAACAGTTATCTTGTTCACGCTTTAATTTATATCAGCATTTTCATTGACAGGTTATAACCACTTGTGACTCAGGATGCTTTGTATCATACAAAGTTTTAGAAATTCTGTTAACACTTGGTAATAGCCTTCCATTTTACATCAGTTATGAGCCCCTGAAAAATAAGAATGGTTATAATATGTTATACACTACAGGGCTGACGATTAGGTTTATTTTGGACACGTTAGGCAAATCAGGAAGGAAAATGTTTTAGTGAATAGTTACATAATATCTATTATAGGTGTTAACACAAGGATTAAAATTTTACTAAAACTGTGAGGTTTATTCTTTCTTTTAGGTAGACCATCTATCCTTGAAAATGGCTTTTCCCCTCTGTTTGTGAAAAAAGCACCCCTTTGTTTGAGTAGCATTCAGGGTGAAGGGGATTCCAAGAGTCAACAAGTGTCTGCGATCTTCTTGAATACGAGTCAAAGGACCAGGGTTTGTGCAATGATCACGGTCAGGGGCAGAGTTAAGCTAGACATTATTATTAGTCCAAAATGAAACACTGACTCGCCCATATCACAAATATAAGACAGTAAATTTACAAATACTAAGTCGCAGAGGAGATTAAAAAACATATTAAGACTGGATCAACAAGCTCACAACACACTACAACTGAACCTACGTGTTTTGCAGTATATTATCAGCTAATATCAGTTCCACGGGTATGCAAAGTGTCGGGGAAAACATTATTTTACATCTGTTAGTATGATGCTAATTAACATTAGCCTGCTACTGTTAGGACTTTATCCGGCACTAAAAGTTGAGCTTGTGTTCCTCCAGATTCAGGAAGAACATGAAAAAGTGGAATTATAAAGGATTTATTACAATTTGAAAAACTGCCGTGATATATAAAAAAACATGGATATGGGGAGAAAATCAGCATGAAAAGAAACCTTTTTGACGTGTGCATTCTGGAATAGTCTGAACATGTCTTAAATAAAACATATTTAAAAAAAATGTTAAAACTGAACAAAGCACAGAAGTAGCCTTTAATGATATCCATTAGTGTTAAGTATTATCAAGCACTGGGTTCTGTTTATAAGATTTATTTAATTTAGTTATAAGCAAAATGATTGGGAGCATTTTACTTTGAAATTAATCATAGTTTGACACAGCTTTAAGAATTAGAATGCAAGACGAACCTATACACTTAATAGCAAATTTTGGATCTCTGTTTTATTTTAACCTTTTGACCAGAAACCCCTGGTCAGCGAAATATACCACATATGTTGCAAATGAACTGTGCCGACATGCTAACTAAATAGATATTTTTGAATATGGACCTGGGCTCTACCCAGATGATTCTGACAAACTAAGGGTCTCTACTTCATTGCCAGACATTCTGCGGGTGCTATGGATCTTGTAATGGAGAATGCAAAAGATTCTATAATCTTTAAGGGGCATGTGTCCACAGTGTTAACCAACCATAGTACGTTTGTCAAAGCAGAGAATGTCTGGGATCTTTCTCTATGCTTGACTTAGATAAAATAAAAAACGGTTTACAAGTGCTAAACCAAAGTATAGATCTTTAATGTCATAGATTATTTTAAATAATAGATAGATACAGGAGTTCTTACCAAAACAGTAGAGGCAGGCAGCTCTGCCCCTTGAAACACTTGTGTGTGTGTGTCTTCGAGAGAAATGGGCCTCCAACAGGCCTGGACTTGTCTTTGAGAGAAGGGGGGCTGCTCTTGACAGTTTCCGGGGGCCTACAGGTGGTTGGGAGCGTGGGCGGAGGTTCAAGGAAGGGTCACACATCCGTCACTCGGCTCTTGACAGTTTCCGGGGGCAAACAGGTGGTTGGGGGACCTGCTGGAGGTTCAAGGAAGGGGCATCCATCCGTCACTCGGTTCTTGACAGTTTCTGGGGCTAACAGGTGGTTGGGGGGGCAGTGGCAAACAGATGGTTGGGGGGTGGGGGGCAAACAGATGGTGGGGGGCAAACAGGTGGTTGGGGGCAGGGGCGCATCCTTCAAATCCACCAATCAGGTGTAGGGGGCAGGATGCATCATTCAAATCCACCAATCAAGTGTATTTGGGGGCGGGACGCATCATTCAAATCCACCAATCAGAGGAAAGGGGGGCGGGACCTCGGCTCCGGTCACCCAAAAGGGGGCGGGGCTTAACGGTCATAAATCATTTTGACAGATGCCGCATGCATATAACTACTGATGTTGTTTAGTAACAATAAATATCTCATATCCAAACTTTTATGATCGTTATTTTCAAAACCGCTAATCATAAACGACGGTGGTAGAAATAGACTGCAGTCTTAAAACTGCACTCAACAGAGTGCTATAGTGTAAGATATTGGCACTAGTAGACTACCATAGCAGATGTATTTTACTAATATACACTCCGTCTCTTACAGTCACTTTATCTTGACCGTCCACCTTTAGAAATTTATCTTACACGTCCACCTTTAGAAATTACTCTCACCTTTATTTTTAAATATCAGTAAGGCAATTGGCTAAAGTGAAACGTGAATGACAAACAACACCGACTGGAGATTTGCTGAATAAAAAGGTGATTGACAACGATGTTTAAATTTTCAATTGGCTTATAAGTGCCAGGTGTACACAAATTTAATATATGATTGGCTGAAGTCGAAAATGATATGTCACGCCCATTTTACTCCGGTCTGCAGCAATATCTACTTGAAGAAAATCAGCAGATGAGTATCTGACCAAATCAGTGACTGACGGTGCAGATATCAATAACGTCATTACACTAGCATGCCTCAAAATCACGTGATGGGCACATTTGAAACAAGCCCCGAAGTGGCACTTCAAGCACCTGTTCTTTGAAAGCTTGACACAGTGTCGAAACATCAGTATTGAGCAGTCTATCACTACCATGAGGTCTACCATCTAGCTTTCCAGGGAGATAATACCCTATGCACACTCTCTGTTCCGGAATAAAGGTGTCCTGGCTGGGCAAGAGTGCTGGTCATCCACCACACTGCATATGAAAGTTGCATTTCTGTTATTTTGTGAATTAATAGTTTTTTTTCTTTTGGAGAGATAATATTAAATTGACTTTATGAGTAAATAACACTGCTGTCAATAAAAATAATATAAAATTGTGTGAAACATCTCAAAAGAATTGATATTTGTATTTAGAGTATGTATGATTGTATTTAAAGATCCTATCTCCTGCAGTACTTTTTTTCATTCTATCAATTTTGAGAGGATCTATCACTATGAATATACTGAAAGATAGTTCTATAAAATATAGGAATTTACAACTTTACATGTAAAAAGAAGAAAGCTAAATTGGTTTTAAACATAACAGGAAACCAATGTTTAAATTTAAGAACTGGATTTTTACAACAGTACATTCAGGTTTTAGTTGTGATTTGGTGAATAGACTGGTAATAGAATAGCTTGCATTATTTAACATTTAAACAACAGAATAGTATTTTCGGTATGACACCAATGAATTAAAATGCACTTTATATGACTTATATAAAAAAAACTGTTCCAATTTTGCAATATTTAAAAGGCGGAGAAATAAATATTTGGTCATTGTCACCTGTGTGGACTCAAGTTTATCACATTAAGAGTTTCTTCATTTTTCCAGTTAATTATGAGTGTACTTCCTGAAATGCCATACTAATGAATACTATAGCATGGCACCTTGCAGTTGCAATGTACAATATATAGAGAAAACAGTATTCGGTTTATAAGTTCATTATTTTTATGGATACAAAGTACAATTGAATCCTTACTTGGATATGATTACCAACATTATCAAACACTCTCCAGTGATTAACTATAGAGTAGGATAATTGTTTCTAGCACTGACCTTAAATGCAATTGGAAATGAGACCTATAATCACTCTTAAACACCTTCAAACAGATAAGGAGTGTATCACCTAAAAACAGTTAATGATAGTCAAACATAATTGCACTTCTGAAAATGACTAAAGTGGAAACATCCATCCATCCATCTATCTGTCCATCCTTCCATGCTCTCATATGTTTTTTTCCAGTTCTGAATTATAAGAATCTGAAATCTATTAGTGTAATATTGGTAACAAGGGAAGAACCTGCTGTGATATGTTGCCAATTGATAATCTTAACTGAAGAAGGGACCTGAGTTTCCTCAAAAGCTTGCATATTGTAATCTTTTAAATTAGCCAATAAAAGGTGTCATTTTGCTTAAATTCTCATTACATTCATAATGACTAACACGATACAACACCCTACTACTACAGACAGTTTTCATGTAAATGCTTCATTTGACTTACCCATGGATGTTTTTCCCCAGAAATACAATTAGCAAAGCAGAAAGAATTCACAATTAAAATATTATTTGAATTACATTTCTTTAGTATCTAATATTTCACCACCATTACAGACTGTTGCTATTGAAGCCGGAGTATATGATTTTACTGTTGCAACATATACAGTGTAGGGCCATTAAGCTGCGGGCCAGTAATCCGCGAATTCGCTTAAGCCATGCAAAAAGCTTGGATCCCAATTTTTTGACACTATGGATCATACGGACCTAAACATGGCCTCTCAAACACTATCGAGACAGGTGTTGACAGCTGTCATTTTGGCATTTCGAATGTCCGTGATTGACATGCTATGCACTAAAGAGGATTAAATATTTAAATGCTGGCTTATAACTTCAAAGAGGTATTTATAGAAGATTAGTTTTTTATTTATCAATAAACAATAAAATAAATTACAATGAAATTCAAATATTAGTCTGTTTTATCCACGCTGACTGTCAGAGTTATGGAGGCTGCCATTGTAACTGATTCACACCTTACAATGCTACAAAGTTAATCCACGGCAAATCCGCAAAAAATCGACTCGTATTTAAAGTATTATTTTTAATTCGATAATCTGATAAAACTTGAAATTGTATAAATATGAGTAACAAACCCAACGTAAATCACTTCAGTTTCTGAATCTATAGCGAGCACATCATATTTGCTTTATAAATTTTTACGCCATGAGTAATAAACGTAAACACGCTTCATATGTCATCGAAAGAATACGAAACCGCGAAACTCACATTAAAGTAAGCAGAGAGTTAGGGGTACCTGAGTCAACACTATGCGGATGGATCAAAGATGAAAACAAATTAAGAACATTTCTTGATGAGCTTGATGAAGTTGGTTTAAGACGCAAGAGAGCCAGAACAGCAAAAGATCCAGAATTAGACAAAGCAACTTTTAATGCATTTTGTGAGGCTAGAAACAATGGTATCCCTACTTCTGGTCCATTCATCCAAGTGCAGGCAGAAAAATTATACAAGGAAATTTATGGTCCCGATGCAGATCCTGAGTTTACAGTTTCAAGTGACTGGTTGAAAAGGTGGAAATAGCGACACGGCATTTCACAAGTAAAGATCAATGGTGAGATTAAGTCAGCAGACACTGTAGCAGCAGAAGAGTTCATTCCCAAATTTCAACAATTCATAGAAGAACAGCAGCTAACAGAAGAGATGATTTAAAACACTGATGAAACTGGCCTTTACTACAAAATACTGCCTTTAGCCATGAAGAAAGACAAGACCAGCAAAGAAGGTTATAAACAGATCAAAGACAGGGTGACAATGTTATTTTGCTGTAACTGGACAGGTCATCACAAGCTAACACCTCTTTATATTGGCAAGTTTGGATTCCCAAGATGTTTCCGCAACATCAACATGTCATCATTACCACTGGACTACGATCACAGCAAGAATGCCTGGATGACAGCAGCAATTTTTGAGAAGTGGCTTCACCAGACGTTCATCCCTGATGTCCGTAGGCACCTTAGAAGCAAGGGAATGGAACCACGAGCATGCCTACTTCTAGACAACTGTCCAGCCCACCCCCCCTGCAGAGACGTTGAAGTCCAGAGATGGCAAGATGTTCGTTTATTACCTTCCAAAGAATACAACGTCCAGCCCCTAGATCAAGGCATCATTTCTGTGTTCAAGGCCAGTTATAGACGGGAGATGATAAAGTCCATGGATGAAGAAGATAAAAGTGTCCCTATGTTCCTGAAGACTGTAAGAATTAAAGAAGCACTGTATTTGTCTGAGTCAGCCTGGGGAGCAATCAAGCCTGAAACAATTCAAAATTGTTGGACTAAAGCCCTTGGAGGTCCCATCACAGAGAACCCCACTACTGTTGAAGAAGATGAAGATGAAGACTTCCTAGGTTTCAGTCCAGAAGAAGTACAGGAGGCAGAACAGAAGTTGATGTCGGCTGTCCACTCAAGTGTACCAGTACAAGAAATCCTTGCAGCATGGCCCACCATAGATGATGACATCCCAATAGCATCCTCCATTTTAGCTGAAGAAAACCACAATGAAGATGAAGAAGAAGAAGAAGAAGAAGATCTTGTCCCAGTACCTCCAACTAGAACCGCTGATGATGCAGTTAAAGGACTTGAAGTGGCCTTAGAGTACTACGAGCGTGTGGGGGATAAAGTAAAGATAGTACAGCTGAAGTCTCTCATAAGAGATGCCAAGATGAGAGCTTCTAGGAACAAGAAGCAAGCTGACATCACCTCGTATTTTACTAAAAAATGAAGACTGTTTGTAACTTGTTATTGTGTAATAACAACTATTATATTACTGTATGTTTAATTGTATATTGGAAATAAAAAAAATTAAAATTTTATTAAAATGTTTTATAACATTGTTAATGTATTAAATGTGTGATGGTAATAAAAGTGCTTGCGTGTGATTTCGTTTATATGTCAAATAATTACTATTTTAATACTGTATTGTGCCATGCAATGTTACGAATAAATATTTAGTAATTTTTATGAAAAGATGTGAAATAAAATGTTTTAAATGTATTTGATGTGTTTTGTTATTCTTAAATAATAATTTATTATTAATTTCAAGACCGTTAATCACGATTTAATATGTAGCACGCAATATCGCGATCGTGAGACTACGGCGCTACTTTCAAAATGGCAACTTGTGGGTCAACACGTGAGAAAGGATTGTGATCAAAAAACATTTATTTTTTCATTATTTATTGTAATTTATGTATTATCAAAAAATATTTAAGCCACGGACCACCTAAGCCGCAGTTAAGCAGTTTGGACCCCAATCACTGCGGCTTAATGACCCTACACTGTATTTGCAAGCAAGCCTAGTTTATTAAAGCAAGAATTATGTCTCATTGATTATTTTAATGGTATTGTTTAAATGAAGTGGTTGGGAAAAATGTTAGAACGACAGGTTAATGGAAATTATTCTGATTTTCATAAGCTACATGAGACTGTCAAAGTTACTTTTCACTTTCTAATTTTACTTTGAACATTCATTTAAGACTGCGGTGGGTTGGCACTGTGCCCGGGACTGGTTCCTGCCTTGTGCCCTGTGTTGGCTGGGATTGGCTCCAGCAGACCCCCGTGACCCTGTGTTTGGATTCAGCGGGTTGGATAATGGATGGATGGACATTCATTTAAGAAGGAAGTTATCTTTAAATATTGAAAGTAGATTTCACTTCATATTGTGTAGGTGTTTTTGTGCAGAGAATAGGGATTGACCGTGGACTAGCACTGCATGCATGTGTGGTTCTTTCCTTATGCCTTTGGCTGTTAAATTATACCCAAAAGTAGAAAAAATTGTGGTGACAGTATGAAAATGACATTTGCTCAAACATCACATTAAACATTTTTGTCACACATTCTTGTTTATTTCTGTATTTTTTTTTTTTTTTCAAATTGTAAATATTGAGTGGTGTGTCTGACTATTAAAAGGAAATTTGCTTAATATGAATAATCTGAATCTGAATAATCTGAATGCATTTTCTGGACCTGATGCTGTGTTGGGTGACAGATGAGATGGTGATCTGATTTACAAAATCATTAAAAGTTCTTTCCAGGTGTATTACAGTTGTCTATGTGTTAAACAGACAGAAGACACTTGTCTAGTGCTGAGCTGTTAGCCTGTGAAGCAGTCTGAAGTTATTAATCTATCTAAGCTTACAAACACCTGTTTTCCATGGTAGCAGCTGAGCACAAGTCATGTATGTCTTGCACTGAAAGCAAACTGCAAAAATAAACACAGGCCAGTTTGACAATTTGAATACTTTAGAGCTCTACCAAGCATTGTGATTTTTAACCTTAGATTTTTGTAATATTTATTGCTTTCTCCTTGTTAACATTTTTCTTAGTATATATGTGATGCCACTTTTCTGTTATCATCAAAAGTCTGTGAAATTCAGTGACACACTCAACAATAAATGTGTTTATTTTTAGTATTAATTATAGTAATGCTAAAAAAACCTTAAAAGAAAACCAAAATATTGAATTGTTTTTATTACAGGAAAGAAATTGAATTGTCATAGCTTTTAGATGATAGAAGAGTAGTCAGCTTCTTTATTCACCTGCATTTTCATTTTAATGAGCAATAATGACGGTTTACAATACTTGGTCAAATTGAATGAAATTGACATTTAGCAAAGAACAGACACGGGTGCAAATAGGAAAGCAAACTAAGGAGTAGCTTGTTTTGTTCAGTTTTCACCTGTGTGTGCTTATCACCTAATGGCTGCTTTAAAAATAATTTGAAGGAAAGAAGATACCAAATCTTAAATAAGCCTATGATATTTAGTGTACAGCACACGAGTCTTTTGTTGAACTCCTTTAAAATAAATAAATAAATAAATAATTTAGGATTGGCATAGTATACATAAAAACATTTTAATTTGGCCACATTATATAATTTTAACACAAAGTGTAAAGATATCCATCCATTCATTATCCATCCCGCTATATCCTAACTACAGGGTCACGGGGGTCTGCTGGAGCCAATCCCAGCCAACACAGGGTGCAAGGCAGGAAACAAACCCTCGGCAGGGCACCAGCCCACCGCAGGGCACACACACACACACACACACACACACACACACACACACACACACACCAAGCACACACTAGGGACAATTTATGATCACCAATGCACCTAACCTGCATGTCTTTGGACTGTGGGAGGAAACCGGAGCACCCGGAGGAAACCCACGCAGACACAGGGAGAACACGCAAACTCCACACAGGGAGGACCTGGGAAGCAAACCTGGGTCTCCTAACTGTGAGGCAGCAGCGCTACCACTGCGCCACCGTGCCGCCCGTGTAAAGATATTTTATTTTTAATTTTTAAAATCATCATTTTATAGTTAGGGACACTGTGGTTAGAACTGCTGTCTCTTTGCTCTAGAGACCTGAGTTTAATTCAGGGCATGGTTACTGACTGTTGAAGTTTTACATTTATGTCTGCTCAGGTTTTCTGCAGCCTGGTTTCCTCATATATTCCTGGGCTGAGAATTGAAGCTGGGTGTATAGTGCCATGAGACAGCTATGCTACAATGCTGTGCCATTATTAATGATGCTATATGGTTACAAAATATATACTAAATAAGCTGTACCTTAAAATAATGTTGGGCATCAAAGTAAAAGATGTGGGAGTTCAGGGTGAAGTTTTTAGATGGGTGCAGAATTGGCTCAGACACAGGAAGCAGAGGGTGATAGTGCGAGGAACCTTGTCAAAATTGGCCGATGTTAAGAGTGGTGTTCCACAAGGGTCAGTGCTAGGGCTGCTGCTGTTTTTAATATATATACATGATTTAGACAGGAATACAAGTAACAAGCTGGTAAAGTTTGCAGATGAATTTTTTTTTTTTTTGTTCTTTATTTCACCTTATACAATTTCTTGTATTAGGAATTTGGTAGTTTTCACATACTCCTTGGGGTCAGAGCGCAGGGTCAGCCATTGTACAGCGCCCCTAGAGCAATTACAGGTTAAGGGCCTTGCTCAAGGGCCCAGCAGAGCAGTGGCCTTTTTTTTGGTAGTGACGGGGATTCGAACCGGCAACCTTCGGGATACCAGCACAGCTCCTTAGCCTCAGAGCCACCACTCTGCGCTAATGATGATACCAAGATAGGTGGATTAGCAGATAATTTGGAATCAACTATATCATTACAGAAGGACTTGGATGGCATACAGGCTTGGGCAGATTTGTAGCAGATGAAATTTAATGTCAGTAAATGTAAAGTATCACACATAGGAAGTAAAAATGTTAGGTTTGAATACACAATGGGCGGTCAGAAAATCCAGAGTACACCTTATGAGAAGGATTTAGGACTCATAGTGGACTCTAAGCTATTGACTTCCAGACAGTGTTCAGAAGCCATTAAGAAGGCTAACAGAATGTTAGGTTATATAGCACAGTGTGTGAAGTACAAGTTCAAGGAGGTTATGCTCAACCATTATAATGCACTGGTGAGGCCTCATCTGGAGTACTGTGTGCAGTTTTGGTCTCCAGGCTACAAAAAGAATATAGCAACACTAGAAAAGGTCCAGAGTAGAGCAGCTAGGCTAATTCGAGGGCTACGTGGGTTGAATTATGAGGAAAAATTGAAAGAACCGAGCCTATACAGTTTAAGCAAAAGAAGATTAAGAGGTGACATGATTGAAGTGTTTAAAATTATGAAGGGAATCAGTACAGTGGATCGAGACTGTTTTTTTAAAAATGAGTTCATGTGGACACAGTTGGAAACTTGTTAAGCGTAAATTTCGCACAAACATTAGGTAGTTTTTCTTTACACAAAGAACAATAGACACTTGGAATAAGCTACCAAGTAGTGTGGCAGACAGTAAGACTTTAGGGGCTTTCAAAACTTGACAATGTTTTCTTGGAAGAAATGAATGGATAGGACTAGCGAGCTTTGTTGGGCTGAATGGCCTGTTCTCGTCAAGATTGTTCTGATGTTCTAATGTTCTAATAGATTTGTAAAGTTATGTTGTTATACAGACATATTTGATATTACCCATTTCTTGTTACATCTGCCTCTCATATTTTGCAAATGATCCAACAATTGCTGCCAATCTCAAAAAACCTCATTAATCTTATATTTAATTTTTCATGGCAGAAATATCTGATGGATAATACATTATTAAAAAAAAACAAAGGATATCTAACTGTGGTGTACCAATTCATCTTGAACAAGTACAAGACAGTATTAGTTTTGGAAAGAGGGCTGGAAACTCATGGGGTGTTGGGGTGGATTTGCTTATAAATAATGACTGCAGTAATGATTATATTAGATCACACATCTATATTTTGGAACTATCAGTTAACATTGCATATGCATATTACAACTCCATCAAAATAGGACAAGGTCCCACACAGCCACTCATGTTATATAGGACATGTTAAATCACTGTAAATGTTAGAATAGGACTGATGTGATCAGTGATTAAACTGACTGCACTGATATATAGCTATTATGGATCTTGGTACAGCAATATACACAGTGTAATGTTTGCACAAGTCGCTTAAATTGTAAATTAGGTATGTCTAAAATAGAGGAGAAATAACTATTTAATTATACTAAGCTGGTGTTAACATGTTTGACTGTTCTGGGAAATATGTGATACCTGGTCACCGTATGTGTAAGCCATGTTACAGTAACAGTACTGCTTTTTCTAATGAATTGGTTTCTCGTTACTCTCCACATGAAACACATTTTGTAGTACTTATATTCACCATATAATCTGAAAGAAGAATGTTTGTAGATAATTTTCCAGGTATGCAGGTTGGATGCCTATATGCTGATTCAGTAGCTGTAAATACTGCATGTGGATGTACTCGGAGTCAAGCAAAAATAAATTGGATTAATTTTGAATATAATAGCAGATATCCTTCTGTAGGCTTCCAGTGCTTTATTATTATTATTATTATTATTATTATTATTATTATTATTATTATTATTATTATTATTATTATTATTATTATCTTCACTATTTAATTATGAGTATGTTGCTACATTTTTATATCTTTGCTCCCTGAAACTTTACTTTAGCATTGAATTGCCTGCCGCCTGCTGATATTAACTTCTTCTGTAAATATTCTGTAGGCATTTGCTTATATAACTATTCTGCTATGCTACGTATATTCAAGGGTAAAGAAAGAGAAAGTGTGATGGAAAAGAGAAGTGGACTAATGATTAGAGCCCATTCTGACAGTATTGAAGAGAAAATGGGAATCCATCTCCAAATAAGCAGTATAAATTAGCTAATCAGCATTGCTGCATGTTTCTTCAAAATAGGATAGACATCTAAATAATAATATATGCATTTTTCCTTCTTTTATAATAAAACATATTGATCTTCTAATAGTTGCATCCCCACTCTCCATCATGTCACGTAGATTCATAGGTGCTGAGTTATATTTTGTATTTTCTTCCAAAAGTTTAGAAAAAGCTGACTTTTTGAATGAGCTAATAACCAAAATGAATGATTTGTCATATTTGACATATATTCTCTGAGTCATTCAAGCTAGAGTTTAGATTTTTCAAACTATCCACAACACATTGCACTTTTCTTTTTGTCCCTTTAACCAAAGTCCATGATTGAGCCTAACTTATACACAAAGATTGTGTGCACTTGTGTGCTATATACAAAACATTTCAACCTTTATATGAGGTAACATCATAGAAATCTGTCTTTGTCATATAATAATATAGTTTGTGGTGGTGTATCCCTGATATGCTCAAAACTCCTTCTTGAAACTCAAGCCATTTCTATTCTGTCATTCGACATAGCCTAGCATAAAAAGCTTTGCATAGCTTCAAAAACAACTGCTAGGGCTTGCTGCTATAATGTATGCAGTTAGAGTATCAGGTTAGAGTGTCTGGAGTGAAGGCTTAATAGACATATAACAGGTTGTATGGGTGAGGACATAATACCATACCATGAGTCTCAACAACTGTCAAAGTATTTTACAGCACATGCCGACACAGGTGCTTCTCAACACTCTTCTGCGCTTTTCTTTTATGCAATAGCTATGTGCACTCTGTAGAAAATCTGTTTATTTATAATTTACTCTGAATAGCACCAGCTGTTTTAAATGTGTTAGATGGGAGTCATATGTTCCATGACCAGAACAGACTGCAGTCCATAAAATGTGTCACATCAAAGAATCTTGCACAAAGTTTGACATCTGTTCTTCATACCAAAACAAAGAAAAACTTTTGTCAGTACATACAAACTGAGAATGGGCATTATTACTGCCACTTTGAAATACTAACATGTGGAACTATATTTAGTGCATTTTCATTGTAATTAATTGTTTGTTGTTTAGTGTGTGAGTATAAAACATGCATATTGATATAGAAGACTTCTGACCATGTAGAAATTATTGTTCAGAAGTGATATAGAACTAATATTGTAACAAAATTAAATATCTTCTGAAGATCTAAATCCAGGCAACACAAAAAAGTAGTATCTGGCACTTGTTTATTGATAATCTGATGAGTTCCTTTCAGAGATCATTTTAAATGGGCACTGAAGGGAAGAAAAAGAGAATTACACTGACTCAGTACTAGTGTTCCAGTCCTGCCTGTCAAGAACTGACATTTTGTCATTTCTGTCAGACTCCAACCCTTGCAGTCCCCACACTATATAGGAGCCACAGCTCAGAAAAAGGGCATAATTTGACTGTCAAACACCTGTGTTCTGTCCTGTGTATTGTGTTGTATTTACCCCATTTTTGACACCCACTGCACGCCCAATCGAACTAGAAAGGGGTCTCTCTTTGAATTGCCTTTCCTAAGCTTTCTTTCATTTTTTTTCCCTACATGGTTTTTTCTGGGAGTTATTTCTTAGAGAGTCAAGGCTGGGGGTATGTCAAAAAACAAAGCCTGTTAAAGCCAATTGTGGCATTTCTTCTGTGATTTTGGGCTATACAAAAATAAATTGTATTATAGTGTATAAACACTGAAAGAAACACAGCTGTTTTATCCTGAAAATGTTTAATCTGAAAACCCTTATTGAATGGGTCACTTCTTTAATTTTTTCTCTAATTTTTCTACACCTACTTAATTAAAGGAGGATTCTCAGGCTGAAACCTTGACTTTTTTATGTGCTCTTAAGGCACACTGGAGAGAATAATTGTTGTCGCTTGACAGGACCAGTGTGTGTGTGTCTTTTAATAAACTGTGCCCTATTAAGGTTGACATCACTGGCATAGACTCTGAATATCCATCCATCCATCCATCCATCCATCCATCCATCCATCCATCCATCCATTGTCTCCCGCTTATCCAAGGTCGGGTCACGGGGGCAGCAGCTTGAGCAGAGATGCCCAGACTTCCCTCTCCCCGGCCACTTCTTCTAGCTCTTCCGGGAGAATCCCAAGGCGTTCCCAGGCCAGTCGAGAGACATAGTCCCTCCAGCGTGTCCTGGGCCTTCCCCGGGGCCTCCTCCCGGTTGGACGTGCCCGGAACACCTCACCAGGGAGGCGTCCAGGAGGCATCCTGATCAGATGCCCGAGCCACCTCATCTGACTCCTCTCGATGCGGAGGAGCAGTGGCTCTACTCTGAGCCCCTCCCGGATGACTGAGCTTCTCACCCTATCTTTAAGGGAAAGCCCAGACACCCTGCGGAGGAAACTCATTTCAGCCGCTTGTATTCGCGATCTCGTTCTTTCGGTCACAACCCATAGCTCATGACCATAGGTGAGGGTAGGAACATAGATCGACTGGTAAATTGAGAGCTGAGCCTTGCGGCTCAGCTCCTTTTTCACCACAACAGACCGATGCAGAGCCCGCATTACTGCGGATGCCGCACCGATCCGCCTGTCGATCTCACGCTCCATTCTTCCCTCACTCGTGAACAAGACCCCGAGATACTTGAACTCCTCCACTTGGGGCAGGATCTCGCTACCAACCCTGAGAGGGCACTCCACCCTTTTCTGGCTGAGGACCATGGTCTCGGATTTGGAGGTGCTGATTCTCATCCCAGCCGCTTCACACTCGGCTGCGAACCGATCCAGAGAGAGCTGAAGATCACGGCCTGATGAAGCAAACAGGACAATATCATCTGCAAAAAGCAGTGACCCAATCCTGAGCCCACCAAACCGGACCCCCTCAACGCCCTGGCTGCGCCTAGAAATTCTGTCCATAAAAGTTATGAACAGAATCGGTGACAAAGGGCAGCCCTGGCAGAGTCCAACTCTCACTGGAAACGGGTTCGACTTACTGCCGGCAATGCGGACCAGGCTCTGGCAACGATCATACAGGGACCGAACAGCCCTTATCAGGGTATACTCTGAATATCATCAATCTTAATGTTGTAGAAGTTTGTTTTGAAAAATGGTAGCTGGATGGTCTTTCTTTGTATAAGTAAAATAATCTGCTCAATGTTGTATTTGTAGAAACCACAAGCCACATAAGTGTCAATGGCCTTAAGCTGAAAACAGTAATTTCCAATGCAGAGAAATGGTGGCATTTCATTCACAAAAGAGAACATTGTTGTACATGGCAGTATGATTGATAAACAAAGAGATAGCATAAATGAAGGAGAGAAGGAAGGTTGGTATATTGTTTGTGCAAGAGATGGAAGGTGAGTAAGGCAAGTTGTATCAGAGACAGCTTCAAATTGTTCTACTATGGTTTTGATTGAATGAGAAATGGGGGGGGGGGGGGGGTTATCGTGAAGGAACAGCATGTTAAGAGTGTTTTGGAGGTGAAAAGAGTGTCAGACAGAATGATGATGAATGTTGTTAGTGCATATTCCCTGCAAGATGGGTGTGCAATGGACGAGAAAGAAGATTTCAAGAGTGAGTTGGATGAAGTAGTGGAGAGTGTATCCAAGGGAGAAAGAGTGGTGATTTGAGTGGATTTCAATGGACACATTGGTGAAGGGAATGGAGGGGATGAGGAGGTGATGGGTAGGTATGATGTCAAGGAGAGGAATGAAGAAGGTCAGATGAAAGTGGATTCTAGGCATGGCTGTGGTGAATCCGTATTTTAAGAAAAGGAGGAGCCCAGGGTGACGTATAAGAGTGGAGGAAGATGCACACAGCTAGATTACATCCTATGCAGGAGGGTCTGTCTGAAGGAGACTGGATACTGCAAAGTGGTGGCACGGGAAAGTGTAGTTAGGCAGCATAGGATGGTGGTCTGTAAGGTGACGGTGCATATTAAAAAGTGGAGGAGAATAAGGGCAGAGCCAAGGATCAAATGGTGGAAGTTGTAAAAGGAAGACTGTAGGTAGAGTTCAGGGAGAAGGTAAGACAGGCAATGGGTAGCAGTGAAGAGTATCCAGATAAAGTAGCTGGGAAATTACAGCAGAAATTTTAAGGGAGACAGCTCGAAGGGTGCTTGGTGTGAAATCTGGACAGAGGAAGGAGAACAAAGAAACCTGGTGGTGGAATGGGGAAGTACAGTAAAGTATACAGAGGAAGAGGCTGGCAAAGAAGAAGTGAGATAGAATAGGAGTACAAGGTGAGAAGGTGTAAGGTAAAGAGAGAGATGGTGAAGGCTAAGATAAAGCCATATGATGAGTTGTATAAGAGGTTGGACACTAAGGAGGGAGAAAAGGACCTGTACCGATTGGCTAAACAGAGGGACCGAGCTGGGAAAGATTTGTAGCAGTTTAGGGAGATAAAGGATAAAGATGGAAACATACTCACAAGTGAGAAGAGTGTGTTGAACACACGGAAATAGTATTTTGAGAGGTTGATGAATGAAGAAAATGAGGGAGAGAGAGAATGTTAGATGATGTGGTGATAGTGAATCAGAAAGTGCAATGGATTAGCAAGGATGAAGTAAGGGCAGCTATGAAGAGGTTGAACAATGGGAAGGCTGTTGGTCCAGAGGACATTCCTGTGGAAGCATGGAGGTGTTTAGGAGAGATGGCAATGGAGTTTTTAGCCAGATTTTTAATGCAATCTTAGATAGTGAGAAAATGCCTGAGGAGTGGAGAAGAAGTGTACTGGTACTGATTTTTAAGAATAAGAGGAGTGTGCAGAGCTGTAGTAACTAAAGAGGAATAAAACTGATGAGCCACAGCATGAAGTTGTAGGAAAGAGTACTGGTTTCTAGGTTAAGAAGGGAGATGATAATTAGCAAGCAGCAGTATGGTTTCTGAGGGTGTTGATGGAGAAGCAGAGGACAGAAGGAGTTGCATTGTATCTTTGTGGACTTATAGAAAGCATATGAGTGAGTGCCTGGAGGGGAGTTGTGGTATTGTTTGAGGAAAACAGGAGTGGCAGAGAAGTATTCAAGAGTGGTACAGGACATGTATGGGGGAAGAGTGGCATTGGTGATATCTGATGTAGGAGTGACAGATGCATTCAAGGTAGAGTTGGGATTACATCAGGGATCAGCTCTGTGCACTTTCTTATTTGCAATGGTGATGGACTGGTTGACAGATGAGATTAGACAGGAGTCCCGGTGGACTATGATGTTTGCGGATTACATTGTGATATGTAGCAAGATTAGGGAGCAGGTTGAGGAGACCCTGGACAGGTGGAGATATGCTCTAGAGAGGAGAGGAATGAAGGTCAGTAGGAACAACACGGAATACATGTGTGTGAATCAGAGGGAGGACAGAGGAATGGTGCGGATGCAGGGAGTAGAGCTGACTAAGGTAGATACATTTAAATACCGGGGATCAACAGTGCAGATAAACCGGGAGTGTGGAAGAGAGGTGAAGAAGAAAGTGCAGGCAGGATGGAGGGTGAAAGGGAAGGTCTACAAGACCTGTTATATGGTTTGGAAATGGTGGCACTGTTCAAAAAGCAGGAGAAAGAGCTGGAGGTGGCAGAGTTAAAGATGTTAAGATTTACATTGGGTGTGACAAGGATGGACTGCATTAGAAATGAGCACATTAGAGGGTAATCTCAGGTTAGATGGTTGAGAAATAAAGACAGTGAGGCGAGATTCAGCTGGTTTGTACATGTGCAGAGGAGAGATGCTGGGTATATTGGGAGAAGAGTGTTAAGGATGGAGCTGCCAGGTAACAGGAAAAGAGGAAGGCCTAAGAGGAGGTTTAAGAATTTTGTGGGTGTAATGGAGCAAGATGCAGAGGACAGAAAGATATGGAAAAAGGTGATCCGCTGTGGTAACCCGTAATGGGAACAGCTGGGAGAAGAAGAAGAAGAAGAAGAAGAAGAAGAAGAAGAAGAAGAAGAAGAAGAAGAAGAAGAAGAAGAAGAAGAAGAAGAAGAAGAAGAAGTTAAAGTGTAAACAGCCAAATATGCTACAGGAATCTAAGGAGAGATAGATAACAGATATGGATGGAATTTGTTGTATTGTTCTAAAGAACCAAGATGAACTGGGCAGAATATATTTTTACATTTTTAAGCTAATAAGAACTTTGAAACAATTGACATTTTTAATTTTAAGACAGTGATAGTAAAATAAACATTATTTCATTAAAACCAGAGTAGAACTGACAAAGTAGTGTTCTCTGAAGTTTTGCCTGTGCCCTGCGCCAGTCCAGGTAAGATTGAGGAGATTAGAAGGCTTAACGCGTGGCTCAAATCTTGGTGCAGGGTAGAAGGATATAGGTTTATGGGGCATTGGGACTCCTTTTGGAACAGATGGGACCTGTTCCGCTGTGACGGGTTACATCTGAACTGCAGGGGCACCAATGTATTGGGGAAGCGTATGAGTAAGCTAGTCGAGGATTGTTTAAACTAGTGAATGAGGGGCAGGGAGTTTAGTACAGGCCAGGTTTAGATCTAAACATGGAGGAACAAACAACGGTATAGAAATTAAAATGCATAGTAATGTAAATTCTAAGCAAACATTTAAATGTAGAAGGAGTAACACATTAAAAATAGCTTGCCTTAATGCTAGAAGTATCAAAAATAAGGTAAGTGAGTTGGAGCAGTATGTAGCAGAGCATAATTATGATATTATAACAATAATGGAAACCTGGCTAAATAACAAAGATGGGGATGAGTGATACACATTTTTTGGAAGGATAGACAGAACAGAAAAGGAGGTGGGGTTGCTGTTTATGCATAACAGAATTTAAATGTAAGTCCTCTTCAGTTGGATGATGAGCCCCATCTTAGTGAGGACATGTGGCTTTGCCTGGAAAATATTAGGGAAAGAGGCCTTATTTTAGGAGCACATATAGAGGATTGTCATTACAAGGTTTAAAATGACAATGTTGTATTTTGTATTTTTTGGGCAGAAATTGTATGTTATATTCTGTAAACAGAAAGGTCTAGATTATAGTTTTTTTGTTTTTCTTTTCTAATTTCATTAATTACATATGATGTAGTTCTGATTTATGAGCAGTGTTTTTTTTTCCTCTGCTTAACCTTTAAGTTGGACAGCAAAGGAAGTTCACAAAACCAAAATATAAGAATTAAGAGTAACTAGAAAATCCAGTTAATTTTATTTTATTTTTTTATCATGTGATGCCCTGTACCCACCACATACCTCACAGTAGTCTATCCAGGGGTCACCGGTTTGTCATACTGAGGATAAACCATGGGGAGTGAAAGAGGCATAGGCAGGATTGCACAAAAATACACAGTTCTTTATTTAAAACAGGTGATATCAAAATATCACTTATATCACAAATAGCAGTTCAAACAGTGGTTCAATCAGTGAAAAAATTCATTGGCCTGTCCATCAAACCATAGTTTAAGAGTGTGAATAAAAATGATGAAATAAAAAGAAAAAATGCAATAAACAAAAACAAAAAAACAAACAAAAAAAACAAACAAAACACAACAACTCCTGCCCTTTTCCCTTTTCCATTCTTCAGGCTACTCAAAGGGAATCAAGTACTTTCTGAATCAGAAACAAAAACCTAAACAGTGATCCTTGTCCTTTTCCCTTTTCCTTTTTCCAGGCTGTTTAAGGGAAAAAATGACTTCTTAGAATCATAATTTAAATCAAACTAATATCCAGATCATCACATTATCCCCACTACTCAGTGCTCTATGGGATAATTCAAGAGTAAAGTACTCCTCCTCTTACTTTAAGCCAACTCAGGAGTACTACTTTGCGCACACTCCACTAACAACAGACTCAATAATGACAAAACAAAATGAATATCTCTGATGTCCATCTTCCCTCTATTATATGCTCCTGGAATCCTTCCTTCAATTCTGAAGGACATCTTCCAATGACTTAGCATGCCTTTACATTGGCTGCTCTGCATGCTGTAATACAGAAGGAGCTCAATAAGTCCCTGCCTACATTAGCACGCTAGTAAAGCCATGTACACACCAACCTTGACTACTCTCCTAAAAGTAATCTCAGTTCGTATCAGTTGGTCCCTTTACTCATACTCAAACAGCATCAAAAACTTTATCTGTTTCTTCCTTGCAGCTTAGTATCTTATACTGGGATGCCTTCTGATGTAATGCTCCATAAGCCTGCTTGCACTTCTCTGGATGCGTGCAGCTGTCTTGTCATCTCCTTCACCAAAGCTTTCATCTGCACCACCTTCAACTACTCAAGGTAAGTGCCTCTCATAAATATTTAAACAGAAATGAAAATCTGTAAATAGTTATACAAAACCTGACATAAAGCCAACACCACAGCACAACTTACCAGATATCAATAATATTATACTCAGGAAAACACTATTTGAGGGTTCAACTGAGTGAGTTAGCCCTCCATTAACTTGACAAAGACAAATCGTCATCTGGTAGGCAACCTCCTTTATATCTTCCCCCTTTAATGGCTAGAAGTCTTAGCCCTAAAATTGTATCTGTGACTTTCAGGGGAAATGATACATCCCACAGACTTGCAGTTATTCTTTAGAAAATAGCCTATATATTTTTTTTTTATTTTATTTATTAATTTTATTGTAATCATTCCATACAAATAGATCAATTTATAACAAAAAAAAACTGAAGACAAATCAAACCCCACCCCTGAGAAGGAGAGCTTAGCCAAAGGAGAATTGCTTAGGGCTTTTTAATAAGGCAACAATAAAGAAAAGAAAGGAAGAAATATATATAGGTAAATAAAAAATGGGGAAGGGAAGTAAATGCGGTAACAGTTATTTCTCTTATTCTAAAATAATATTGATTAGATCCTGCCAGGTTTTGAAAAAATTCTGTACAGATCCTCTAACTGAGAATTTGATTTTTTCCAATTTCAAATAATATAAAACATCAGTTTCCCACTGACTTATCAGAGGAGAGTTAGGATTCTTCCAATTTAACAAAATAAGTCTGCGTGCCAAAAGTGTAGTGAATGCAATCACCGTTTGCTTGTCCTTCGCCACTTCAAGTCCGTCTGGAAGAACACCGAACACAGCTGTTAATGGTTTAGGAGGGATTGTGTCCCTAAGGCTGTCTGAAAGGCACTTAAAAATTTTGGTCTAAAATGATGTTAGTTTGGTGCAGGCCCAAAACATGTGACCCAGTGAGGCAGGAGCTTGGTTGCAGCGTTCGCAGGTTGGATCTTGCCCTGGAAACATTTTGGACAGTTTTAAGCGAGACAGATGAGCTCGATATATAATTTTTAGTTGAATAATTCTATGCTTTGTGCATATGGAGCTTGAGTGAATTCTCTGCATTGCTACCTTCCACTCCTTTTCTGATATATTGATTAAGAGATCTTCTTCCCAATGTCCTCTTGGGTCTTTGAAAGGTAGGGACTCTAATAAGATTTTATATAATGCGGAAATGGTGTTTAATTCCTCGAAATTGAGCAGTATTTTTTCCAGCATGGTGGAGGGTACGAGGTGAGGAAAATCGGGCAGTTTCTGTTTAACAAAATTTCTAATTTGAAGATAGTGAAAGAAATGTGTAGCTGGGAGGTTGAATTTGCAACGTAATTGTTCAAAAGATGCAAATATGTTGTCTATATAAAGATCTCTGAGCATTTTAATTCCAAAACTTTTCCATGTATTAAAAACTGGATATGTTTGTGAGGGTTGAAAGAGGTGGTTCTCTTGCAGAGGTGCCATGGATAAAAGATTTTCCATCTTAAAATGCTTCCTAAGTTGGTTCCATATTCTGAGTGAGTAAAGCACAATTGGGTTATTAGTATATTTGCGATAAATTGCATTTATTGGAGCGCAGAGCAGGGAGTATAAAGAAGTACTACAGGATTTTACTTCTATTGCGAACCAAGCCTGTGTATGTTCATTTTTTTGTGTCCAGGTTTTTATGGCTTGTATGTTTGCTGCCCAGTAATAAAACTGAAAATTAGGTAAAGCCATGCCACCTTCTGCCTGAGGTCTTTGTAGGGTCGCTCTTCGGAAACGTGGGTGTTTTGAGTTCCAAATGAATGAGGTTATTGTTGAATCTAATTGCTTAAAAAATGGCCTATTTCTGCACTTCTAAATAAAGTCCTATTTTAGTAGTTTTCCTTGTTGCTCCTGAGCGTCTAGTAAGAAACAAACTGTGACAACAGAACAACCCTTTCTCCTTTCCTGCTGTCACCTCCTAGTTTTTTTGCTTTCCACAATTTTTATTTATTAAATTTGTAATTTAATAATACTAACTCTTCATTAAATAGTAAGGTACATGAATACATTGATTGTGATGCTTGTTGTTTGTAAACACTGGTTTTGGATGTGATAGATGATGTTTTCTGAATTAGCTTAAGTCAATTATAGGGTCATGGGAAGATGGATGCTATCACAGCAGCATTGTGTTGGAACTGAAACTGGACACATAGATTTCTGCATTGTGCTGAAGTGGATGCAGGGCTTAACAAGTCTGATCCAGACACTACAGAATTAGTAGAGCAACATGCACTAAGCCAAGCTACCAGTTTAGTTGACTGCTGGGTCAGGTGACCATGCTCTTCACAATATACCAACTGGGGATAATTTTGGTTGTTTATTTTACCTCAAGCTTTTTTTGGTATATACACTGTGCAATACTGAAATATCTTACAGATCTGTTTATGTACATCACTTACACAATCGGCTTTTTCATAATTTAGAATTGTTAGCTTGTATCTTTATTAATAAAATGGACAGATTTTTCTACCCCACTGCTCTACTTTTGTTCAACAGCCAAACTGAGAACAAATTTTGATATGCTTCTCCTAGACCCTAATCCTGTTGAACCAGAGGCCCCCGATTTACTGTTTTACACTAAAACCACTATGCATCCATAAAAAGAAAATCAGATTTCCTTTATCTTTAATGACAATGGAAAATAACTTAAACATTTTTATCTTCCTTTTGTTATTGTTATGACAGTTTTAAAGGTGTGCTTTAAAAGAGTACTTTCAGCGTCAGCAAAGCACATTTAACCACCTCAACCAACCTGTGTCTTTAGGAGGCTGATAGCTTGACACATAATTTCTAAAACAAAGCTGAAATGAGAAATACTCTATTAAGTTAACCTGTGCTATATTTTTGCTGCATCTACAAAGAGAGAAAAGAGACCCTGTTTAGTTTAATCGTGTTTGTTATTCCTTAACCATTGACTCCCAATTACAACACTCAACTGGCACCCTGTACGTAAGATGTATCACATTGGGTCTGCACAATTTGTCCACATTCCACCTGCTACAGTTTTTCAAACTAACTATATACTGTATAGCCTATGCTGTGCTTCTTGTGATTTTGAATTTATTGAGATTATGTTAAAAAAAGCATCTGCTTAATGAATAATTTTAATGAGGAGGAAATACTTAAAGATCATTACAGTCAAATATGTAGTATATTTGATTATTTTATTTCAGTTATTTAAAGGAGAGATGGGCTGTGGCTTTTCGTCTTCCAGATGCAAGAACCTGAAAACTGCATAGCTGGGGTAAAATAAAAGTAATGACTGTGTTTAACATGTTTAGTTATGGTTGGCATGAGTGACTTTTGTCTGAAATTTCTTTTTTTAATTTTATTGATTTTATTTGAAGAAAACAACATTCCGTACACTCAAGTCACACTTAACAAACCAGAATTCAACCCCTGTGAGAAAAAGAGGAGATCCAACAGCATGAGGAAATCTTTAAAAACAACAAACAAAGAAGAGCATTTCTCTGATATAAATGATTACTCTAAGATTTGATAAATTAGATCTTATCATATTTTTTAAAAAGTGTCTATGTGCTGATAGTGTAGTATAAGCAATTACAAACAATTTGTCCTTCTCCACTTTAAGCCTATCTGGGAGTACACTAAATACAGCTGTTACTGGGTTAGGAGTGATTGTTACACCAAGGCTGTCAAAGATTTTTGTCCAAAATGATGCTAATTTAGTGGATGCCCAAAACATGTGACCCAGTGAGACTGGGGCTCGATACATCAGGGGCAAAAAATTGTAAATATTAATAATAAAAACATAGAAAGGCATGTCAGGTATAAACACAGATTTAAAACCTAGAACTTTTAACATATATTCAAATTTATTTATTTATTTATTTATTTTGATATGAATATTCAAACATTAATTTTAGGCACTAATATCCATCTAGATTGAAAGTAGTGACTGGAGATTGAAGAATCATTTTACAGACTGAAAAAAATAAATGTTGAAAATCCAGGATGTAAGAAGATGAAGCAAAGATAAAAGTGAGCATCTATAATGGCGTTAATTGTACTGAATGACATGAGAAGAGATTATACATGCATTCTTAGGACACCCAAAGAAGCTGAGAAAGTATTATTCATCTAAGAGCCTCAAAATGTGAAATATGAATAGATGTAAAAAAATGCAGTTAAAAAGAAAAAAAAAATCTTTTCTTTTTTGTGAAGAATTTTGGATGTTACTTTAGGAACTCTTAATAATATACAGTAACACTATATAAATATTTAAAGAAAGGTATGGCTGATGCTATAAATAGATTAGATACAATATATAGATTGATTTATATAGTAGTTCTGTGTTTTATATATTGTGGCTGGGTGCAAGGATGACAGACAGCTAGATTAATATTTGGGGCGCCAACTGAGTTGTTCCAAAAAATAAATAAAAGTTACGCCTGTCTTGGCATTATTGCCCAGGTCTGTGGGTCAAAGGAAAAGAGAGAGATTTCAAAAATGATGGTGCTTTCTAGTTGGTGAAATGGAAGGGGCAGGGTTAGGTGGCCTCATTAGGTAGTTTCTCTTTGCTGCTAGAAGAAAATGACAGAAAGCAGTGATAGCACTCTGTCTCATCTTGGATAGGTCATAACCTACTGTACCTTGACAGAGCCCCGGAGAAGGTCCTTGGATATACATGTGTAACAATATATACAATGCCCTACATTATACGAGGCACTTGTGCTAATCGCTGGAGACTTTAACCATATGACGCTGGACAAAACATTACCTGCCTTCTCCCAGTATGTGGATTGTAACACCCGGGGAAATAGGACTATTGACCTACTGTATGCAAACGTTAAAGACGCATACAGCGCCACCCCACTGCCTGCGCTTGGGAAAGCAGATCATAACCTGGTTCTGCTTCAGCCTCACTACAAACCAAGAGTGAGGGAGCTACCTACAACCACACGTTCATTCAGGAAGTGGTCCCCTGAGGCAGAGCAGGCTCTGAGAGACTGCTTTGGAACTACGGACTGGGATATCCTGCAGGGATCTTATAGTGAGAACATTGAGGAGGTTGTTGGCTGCACTACTGACTACATCAACTTCTGTATGGACATTGTAGTTCCAGTAAGAACAATACGCTGCTATGCTAACAACAAGCCATGGATTACAAGTGACATCAAGGGCCTTTTGAACCAGAAGAAAAGGGCTTTTAAAGGCGGTGATCAGCATGAGCTCAAGCGCGTGCAGAAGGAACTCTGAGTCCAGCTCAGGGCGGCGAAGGAGCAGTACAGGAGAAAGCTGGAGCAGAAATTGCAGAATAACAGCACGAAGGAAGTGTGGAATGGGATGAAGATCATCACTGGCTGCAGCTCGAAGCGGGGTGCCACCATCGAGAGAGACGTGGAGAGAGCAAACCAGATGAACAACTTCTTTAACAGGTTTGACCACCCTAACCCACTCTCACCTCGGAGTACTGCACCCTCTACCCATCCTTCTGCTGATACCAGCATAGGAGAGAGTTTCCCCCCACCCACAATTACAGCAGCCGAGGTAAGCAGAGAGCTGAGGAGAATTCATGCCAGCAACGCAACGGTTCCAGATGGAGTATCACCACGACTGCCTGTGCGTTGGAGCTGGGGAGTCCTCTACAGTGCTTCTTCAACCTGAGCCTGGAACAGGGGAGAGTCCCAAGGCTTTGGAAAACATCTTGCATCACCCCAGTCCCAAAGGTATCACATCCTAGTGAGCTGAATGACTTCCGGCCTGTTGCTCTGATGTCGCATGTGATGAATACTATGGAGCGGCTGTTGCTTCACCACCTGAGGCCACAGGTCCGCCATGCACTCGACCCACTGCAGTTCGCATATCAGGAGAAGGTGGGAGCGGAGGATGCCATCATCTATATGCTACACCGATCCCTCTCCCACTTGGACAGAGGCAGTGGTATTGTAAGAATTATGTTTCTGGACTTCTCTAGTGCCTTCAACACCATCCGACCTCTGCTCCTTAGGGACAAGCTGACAGAGATGGGAGTAGATTTATACCTGGTGGCATAGATCGTGGACTATCTTAAAGACAGACCTCAGTATGTGTGTCTCGGGAACTGCAGGTCTGATATTGTGGTCATCAACACAGGAGCGCCGCAGGGGACTGTACTTTCTCCAGACCTGTGCAGCCTATATACATTGGATGTCCAATACAACTCGGAGTCCTGCCATGTGCAAAAATTCGCTGACGACACTGCTATCGTGGGCTGCATCAGGAGTGGGCAGGAGGAGGAGTATAGGAACCTAATCAAAGACTTTGTTAAATGGTGCGATTCAAACCACCTACAACTGAACACCAGCAAAACCAAGGAGCTGGTGGTGGATTTTAGGAGGACCAGGCCCCTCATGGACCCCGTGATCATCAGAGGTGACTGTGTGTAGAGGGTGCAGACCTATAAATACCTGGGAGTGTAGCTGGATGATAAATTGGACTGGACTGCCAATACTGATGCTCTGTGTAAGGTAGGACAGAGCCGACTATACTTCCTTAGAAGGCTGGCGTCCGTCAACATCTGCAATAAGATGCTGCAGATGTTCTATCAGACGGTTGTGGAGAGCGCCCTCTTCTACACGGTGGTGTGCTGGGGAGGCAGCATAAAGAAGAGGGACGCATCATGACTGGACAAACTGGTGAGGAAGGCAGGCTCTATTGTAGGCATGGAGCTGGACAGTTTGACATCTGTGGCTCCTGTCAATCATGGAGAATCCACTGTATCCACTAAACAGTATCATCTCCAGACAGAGGAGCAGCTTCAGCGACAGACCTGCTCCACTGACAGACTGAGGAGATTGTTCCTCCGCCACACTATGTGACTCTTCAATTTCTCCCGGGGGGGGGGGGGGGTGGTAAACGTTAACATTATGCAAAGATATTGTCTGTCTGTTATGCATTATTATCACTCTTTAATTTAATATTGTTCTTTATCAGTATGCTGCTGCTGTGGTATGTGAATTTCCCCTTAGGATTAATAAAGTATCTATCTATCTATCTATCTATCTATCTATCTATCTATCTATCTATCTATCTATCTATCTATCTATCTATCTATCTATCTATCTATCTATCTATCTATCTATCTATCTATCTATCTATCTATCTATTGTCACAAAAATGACCAAAAGTGACAATGACAATAAAGATCTATCTATCTATCTATCTATCTATCTATCTATCTATCTATCTATCTATCTATCTATCTATCTATCTATCTATCTATCTATCTATCTATCTATCTATCTATCTATCTATCTATCGTCAGAAAAACGACCAAAAGACATCGAGAAGGTTTGGGGCAGCCACCCATATACTTGTTTACGGCTGCAAAACTGATCAAAAAGCAGAGACATGCTCATTCAACAGAGTCCAAAACAGAACTGATTTCCATGAAGGGAAGATGGCAGCTTTAAAGGTCAGTAGCGGAAGTGATGTCATTAATACCGGAACCAGAAGTGACGTCAGTGGCTGCCCCAGAGCCAGGCGGGATTTCCCGAGAATGGTCTGCAAAAGATCGAGAGGGAAAATTAGTGCACTTCGCCACCCCCTGGTCTGGCGTGGAATCACATGTATTTAAGCCCTTTAGCTGTCTCCTAAACACACGTGTGTGACACTATCTATCTCTTATGTTTGGAACAAAAACACATTTTCCTTCTGTTTCGCAATACAAAATTACTAATCAGATATTTCAGAGGTGATTAAAGTGTACATTGTAGAATTTAATTTCAGGGCATTTACATACATTTTTGGTCACACCTTGTACAAATGACAACAATTTTTCAACATGGTTTCCTCATTTCAAGGCACCAAAATGTTTGGGACACAGCAATGGTAGCTATATTAAAGCAGCCATATTAGGTACTTTGTTGAATGTCCCTTGCATGCAAAGATTGCTGGAAGTATATGATTCATAGATATCACCAGGTACTGAGTATCTTCTCTGAGTATCTTCAGCTCCTGCTAGTTTTGGGGCTTGTCATGCTCAATTGGATTTGAATCAGGTGACTCGCTTGGCCATTGAAGAACTTTACATTTTTTTAGCTTTAAAAAACTCCTGTGTTACCTTAGCAGTATGTTTGGGATTATTATCTTATTGTACAATGAAATGCTGTCCAATGAGTTTGGAAGCATTTATAGGAACTTGAGCAAATATTTCTTTACACCTCAAAATTTACTGTGCAGCTGTCATCAGCAACTACATCATGAATGAAGATAAGCGTGCAGCCATACATGCCTAAGACATAACACCCCCCACCACATATTTAACAGATGAGTTCCTTTTGGTCTTCCACTTTGTTCTTGCCATCACTCTGATAAAGGTGCATCTTTTTCTTGTCTGTCCACAAGGCTTTTTATCAAAATTCAGCAGGCTCTTCTAAGTACTTTCACGAACTTTAATCTGGCCATCCTATTTTTGTGGCTAACTAGTGGTATAAGTATTGTTTTTTGTTCATTAAGTCTTCTGCAGATAGTAGTCTCTGACACATATACATATGCCTCCTGAAAACTGTTTCTGATCAGTCAGAGAAGCATTTGGGGCTTTTTATTCTGTCATCAATAGTGAAGGTCTTCCTTGGCTTACCAGTCCCTTTGCAATTACTGAGCTCACCAGTGCATTTTCTTCTGCATAATGATATTCCATACAGTTGATTTAGATAATCCAAAGGTTTTACCAATGTCTCTAATGCTTTTATGCTTGTTTTTCAGCCTCATAATGGCTTCTTTGACTTTCATTAGCAAAGCGCTTGTCCTCTTGTTGAACAATGGCAACTACTATCTCCAAAGGGAAGAAGCAAGCATAGGTATTTTATGCCTGCACTAATAAAGCAATGAAACACACCTGAGTAATCACAAACATACCAATTGTCCAAAATATTATGGTGGCCTAAAATAGGGGGAATGTGTATACAAACTGTTGTCATTTTTACATGCTGTGACTAAAATATATGCAAATACCCTTTAATGAAAGTCTGCAATGTGCACTTTAATCACGTCTCAAGTTATTTGATTTGTAATTTTAAACTGTGGAGCAAATAAATGAAAAATGTGTTGTTGCTCCAAACATTATGGATGGTGCTATATATTGTGTCTTCAAAGTACTAGCGATATTGAACAATCTAATAGAGCATGTAGTAAGTTATCATCAGTGTTCACCTGAGCCAAGATAAGATAAGATAAGGTAAAGATAAAATATAAAGATAAGATAAAATCACTAAATAATTGATCAACACAAAGTGTCCACATGGACACCTTCAAGGAAGACTGCTGAAATGCTGACACACAGTTGATTACACCAGTCTAGAAAAATAAAAGTGCTGTTTTTGTTAACACATCCTATGTCAGAGCATTTTTTGAGTATATTTTATGATATTCCTGCCTTCATATTATGTTTGTTTGGATATTCACGGTTCATTTTTTAATTTAGTTTTATATCGATTGTTTGTTTTTTAGGGTACATCACTGGCATTCTGATAACAAAAAGCTTCAAATAAATTGCAATATTTTTTACATCCTAGAAATGACTATGATTTTCATTAGTAAAAAGAACAGAAAAAATCAAACCCAATTAACCATTGACACAAATCTTATGTCTCTTGTCATCAACACCAAAACAATTTTGGACATGCAATGCAAATGAAAGTCAAAGATAATTCAAAATTTGGGGCTTTTTTCGCTTGCACTGAAATGCTGATGGTTGTTGCGGATATTTGCAAAACAAAACTTTGTGGTAAATAGGGTCTCAGCATGTGAAGATGAGCAGCCGAATAAGGAATTTTAACTAAATGGCAAAGAATAAAATTTAAAATATAGAGTACCACTAGTGATTATAATGCACTGCCTCTTTTGTACTTACACGTAATTACCAGTTAAGTACTCAATAATTATACTGTTGCAATAGCATGAAATTTCAGTTTTTTTAAAGCACATGCTTCAAATAAATCCTGTTTTCATCTGCGAAGATTAAAAACTATTAACACACCAACAAAAACATAAAATGCAAATAACTCAATTTCAAACTAAATTTCAATGGTGCTTCATCACAGCACCAAGGATTAATGAGACATTCTCTAAATTCTTAATTTCTTTTAGGCTTTTGAAAAAAATATTGTAAGTGGCTTCATTACCTTCATTGTGAAGCTTCTCTCAAGCTGCATTTCATTTCAAATATTTTATTAGAGGCTTATTGATACTTCTTCTTTGTTTTGTTAGATAGATTTAGTTTTGTCCTGTATCTAATAAGTTAGGAATGTTATAAGAAATCTAAATGTCATCTCACATAATTTTCCTTAATTCTTAATGAAAATAAAACCTGCAACTTGGCATTTTTGACTTTAGACTGAAGGCCAAACAAATTAATTATAAAGGGACATCAACTTGAGCTAGGAGTGAACCTTGATTGTTAATAACACATCTTATTTACAGAGTGTCTTTCCCATGCTCAAAGCACTTTGTAAGAAAATGTTCACAATATAGATGTTTACATATACTTTAACAATTGGAGCAGACACCGGATGCATTATTTGCTTAGGGTCACACAGTGACTCTAAAGCCCTAGCCATAATGCAGCACTAAGAAATTTGGTAGAGTAGCAATTAGAAATGGGGCTATATGAGGATCAGACAAAAGAAAACTCCCAGCTCATGGTAAAACCTGATACCATTGTATCGAAAGTGTAACCTGATGGCATTATGCCATTATCTGCTATGGTGGACATTAGTTCCTGACAGGCATTTATCAAGACTAGTATGTGTATTTTTATTATGGAATTTTATTTTAAATATATCACTGAAAGCCTTTACATGTTTATTGAAATTTCACATTTTGCTAATGTAAAGACAGAAATTAAGACACATTGTGTCTGCACTCATCCATATTGTTCTGCTCCACATGTTGTTAGCTATTATTTGTTGAGCTGTGCTCCCCCTTCATCTTGTCATTTATTAAAACACCTGTCAGTCACGTCCCACACTCGCAGTGGTGCCATAAAATGTCTATGAAACTCAGTAAAGCATGTAGGTCCCATAATAATCATTTAAATATAATACACCCCATGTGTCTCACGTAGGCACCCCTTTATCTCTTGTTTCGGTCACGTCCGAAGCATATCTTTAAGGTATATAAACCCCTGGTTCTGGTTAGTTGTGGTACGCAGCAATCTGAACCTCTGTTTACGCGCTTCTGTTTGTCTCGATCCACTCGCCTTGTAAGTGTCTTTTAAAGCTTCATTGTTTGATGTATCCTTTCAGCTATGTATTGCTTTGTAAATCATTCTTTATTGTCTTTGGTTGTACACCTGTATATACCTGTATGTTTCTTTTGTATATATTTCAGTTTACAACGAGGTACGTCCAGTAAAAGCCTTTAAGAAAGCTCACCCCTTGTCGTTTTTATGTGGATGTGCCGAGTTGTTTAAGCTCTCTGCAGCTGCGTTGCACGGACAGCGCGGAGTGAGGCAGAAAACATATCATTAAATTTTATGCCTAGAAGAACATACTGTGTTTAGTTTTATTTAATATTATTTTATGATTTGAGTTTATATATTTATGATTTTTGGTGTGGCTATAGATACCTACTCCTGATGTTTCCCAGAAAATTCATGTTTTTTTTCATGTGATTTATCAGTCAGATTGTCATATTTTACTGAGATATAAAATTCTGACATATTACAAGGGGCTTATATTAATAACCTGATAGGTGTTTTAGATGTGGAAATAGAAATTTATGAAGGGGAATTGGATAGGTCACATAATATGGTAGCTGTCTTTATAAAATAAAATATACTGTATATATATATATATATATATATATATATGAATAACGTGCTCCAGTCACTTTTCCCTCAGAACTATAGATCCAAGGGATTCAAACTTTTTTGTGTGTACAATACCTTACATAATTATTGAGACCCTCTAAAAGCTTTCAAATGTGGGGGAATTACAAATGAAAAGTATATATCTTGTTCCAAGTCACCACATTATGATGTTTTTTTTAATTTTTTTTTATTTTAATACATGGAGTCTCAGGAGCCAAAAACAAAGACAAATATTTTGGGTAAGCTACAAGATCTAATAAGCAGTGTCTAATATTATCTGCATGACACCTTTTTCAGCCCAAAGAAAACCTTGGCCATAAGGCAAAACCTCTCAAAATTTGCCATTGGCTATTACAGCTTACTAGTCTTTTTGTGTTACTTTAATTTTAATGAGATTATCTGTCTATCACTAGTCATTCTTTATTTATCTGTCCTAGCCATTTTGAGTGTAATCTTGGAATATGTTTGTCAATGGCTGTACCACTAATTTATTCTTGGGGCCAATCATCTGTCTGTCCATCTATCAATCAAATAACTAAAGTTTTAAATACAGACATGGTTGGAAAATGTATTTGTAATCCAGCAACATTTGCAAACATTTCAAGAGTCTAATACATATTTCAGGGCACTGCTGTGTTTGCTATATTTCAACAAATTTTAAATGGGAGTGGTGATTGCCCATTACTGTGGTAGGTAATATCAATTTCCTTCTTTAAATTAACACTGTCAAGATGAACCCCTGGAGGTGAGACTATTAAATAGTAAAAAAGCATTTATCAATTGAGAAATATGACAGAGTGTTCTAAGATGAAGTGCCTGATGGTAACAGGGTGGTGACATGATATCACAATACCACAATGCATTAGCATTTACCCTAAATATGTAAATAACATTTTTGTGTATGAATGCAGTACATATACACATATACACACATATTATATCATTATGTGCTCTATAGTCATAAAGTATTTTTTATTGCACCACATGTTCTAAAATTATAAATTATATTTTAATTAAAACTGAGTTATGAATGTAATTGAATAATAGTTCACTCTCAGTATTTGAGGTTATAATAGGTATGAAGGGTGCAGTGTTATGGGTCATCACAGATAAATGCTGCTGTGATTTTTACACACTATTTTGGATGCCTTTTTTAAAATTACTATCTTTGCAAACTAATTGAGATAAGACTCTTTCTATGTGTGTGGATTGTACCATGTACATTTGTGTAAGTAATACCACATTCAAACATTATAGTAAAATTGAGGCTAAAGTTTTGTATTTTTCTTTTGAAATGTTTATTATAATAATGTCACATACTGTTCTTATCCTATAAGACACTCTGCCACAGCCTGTCTGCATAAACTGTAATAAAAAAAAATCACAAATTGGCTTATGAATAAAATAAACATATGATTTTTACCAAAATGTAAAACTTTTGCCTAGATAAACAAAAATAACCAATTACATGCATTTTTCATTTTTAGCTTCTTCAATAAGCTACAGTTGATCTTTATAAAGAAGGCGGCTTTAGCAAATATAAAGGTTCATTTAGAAAAGTATTAACTTAGTACATGCAAAAGGTTGTTCAATTAAGAAAGCATGGTTTTACTACATAAACAGAGCCTTTCCTTATTTGTTTTTATAAGAACTCCACATAATACAATATATTTATCATTTTGCATGAAAGGAAGCAGATTATTAGAATTTTGAAGAGGGTAGGCTTGTGGTGAATGAGAGTCAATGGCAAGAGTCATATCAGTGTAAAAATTAGTATTACCATTGAATAGCTTGAATTAAAAGAAACCCATTTGGAATTTTTAAGTTGTATGGAAAACCAGAAAAAACAAATTGGAAAGGTGCAATTGAATTCAAATAACAGAGAACATAAGCATTTACAACCATTTCCTGACATAGCACTGGAAAGCAATGATACAACATTATTATACTTCTGCCATATTGACAGTCTTCAGGGGCTCCCCTTCATCTTATTATTATATTTTACATATGAGGCTTAACACTTCTTGATAATAAAGAGAGAATCTGAAGTGACATTCTGTATGCAAACAAATTATGACCATTCATATGCTAAATATGCTATACATATGCTAAACCATGTGCTTTCCTACAGTATATTAAGTTAATCAACACCATAAAAAAGAAGGAGCTTGTTATTGACTTTAGAAAAAACAAAACTGACATCCAGCCACTCTTCATTGGCGGGGCCTATGTGGAGAGGGTCCGGGTGTTCAGGTTTCTGGGCATTGAGTTGGAGGATGACCTGACCTGGAGCTCCAACATCAAGGAGCTGCTGAAGAAGACGCAGCAGAGACTGTATTTTCTGAGAAACCTCAGAAAGAACCATCTACCCAAAAATCTGCTCCTTGCCTTTTATCACTGTTCCATCAAGAGTGTGCTCACATACTGACTGTATGTGTGGTAAGGTAGCTGCACTTCCTCAGAAAGGAAAGCGCTCCACAGGGTCGTCGGGACAGCAGAGAGAACAATTGGCTGTACCCTCCCCACTCTGGAACAAATCTACACCTCATGATGCCGCAAAAAAGCAATACACATTTCACAGGATTCATCACATCCCGGTCATTGCCTCTTCCAGCTTTTGCCATTGGGCAAGAGATACAGAGCAATGAAAACCAGGACAAACCGCCTTAAAACAGATTTTATCCAAAAGCAGTCATGGCCCTGAACTCAGAATAAAACTGCTTCATATCATTCTCCTAATGTGCAATATAGACCTTAAGTCAACCAGTGCAATTTGTACATTTAACCACTGCAATTTGTATATATAACAAGTGCAATTTGTATATTTTGTAAAGCACTTTTATTACTATTCGGTGTGTTATTATTTTCTCTCTTCTTGTCAACTGCACCTTCAATTTCGTTGTTCCTTTGTAAAAGTGACAATGACAATAAAGATCTATCTATCTATCTATCTATCTATCTATCTATCTATCTATCTATCTATCTATCTATCTATCTATCTATCTATCTATCTATCTATCTATCTATCTATCTATCTAATCATATTGAAATAATTTGATCTCATACTGGAATGTTACATTATAGAATACAATGTACTTCGCAGCTCTTAATCTTTCAAAAAACAGAACTTTAATATTTAATTTTGGCTTTGTAATTTTTATTTTAAATTATATTTAATTATAACTGGTTAACTTTTAAAGGAAAAAACTAAAGTTTCTGTAAACTGAGAACATTGTTTTTATTTCTTTTTAACTAATAAAAAGTGGTGCTGCATGAATAAAAATGCATATTGTTCAGATTTATGTGCTGCTGAATGATGGAGTATTGATCCTTTTATCGTCCAGACATCTCGTCAAAGCTATGTCCAAGGTGTTTAACTGCAATGGTTTTAGTGCTGAGAAGTGTCCGTTTATGCTGATTTTCTTGCCTTCCAAACTGCTCTTTCAGGATCCTCAGTATGTCATCTACTTTCTGGTCCATTTTGGTAACCTTAAGATAAAAGTAACACATTTTTATGTCAAAATTCAACCACATTTCTTATAATTCATTTTAATATAAATTTAATTATAGAAAGGCTGGGAAAATGAGAACAAGATTGCAAATTCACTACCAAACAGACTCATTTTGTTGTTTCATGAAGAAAATGAGTGCTTTCCTGCCTATTATTTTTCCAGTATATAATACATTTTTGTCCAAACCATCATAGATGCATCTCTGCTTTTATTTTTATGCATCTCTCAAATGCACACCAATGAGAAAAATTATATAAGGTTCCATAATAATTATTCTTGAATTTTAGAAATTCTGCACTTATTTTTGATTATCGTGATTTGCATCTAAAATCAGAAGACACTTGTAGCCAGCTATTGCTAGATGAATAAAGGAGGACTTGAAACCATGTGCAGCGACTTCTCTATTTACTTACTGTATTTACCAGGGTGTCTTGGTCTTCTTTGGAATTGTTACAGCATTCACTGGAGCCTGTCTTGACCATATGTGAAACAGCATGCACTGGAGAAACCACAATGGGTTTTTGAACACTGAGTGGGTGTATGATGGAGTGAATGCCTCTGTCACATGACATTATTCTTCCAACACAACACCCTGGTTCATATCCTGAGAATTTGTAGGTATATAATATGTGCTCTAAAAATTTAAAAACACCAGAAACATTTTCTCCTCTTCACCATTATAGATACAAATCAGCTTCTGTACCTCAGTCTGCGGTGAAAAGCAATTACGACTGGAAACACTGCGCCTCTAAAGACACAATTCACACGCACTGCAGTGTGGGAAGAGGTGGGGTGATGAGAGAATTGGCAACAGTTGTATATAGTTAAAGCACGTTCAATAAACAGTCAGTAGTTTTTGCTTGCATTAAGAAAACGTTCTCTGCCGTGTTTTTTTTCCTCAAAGGGCTTTACAGTGGTGACCCGACGCTCTTGGATGATTCCAGAGTTACGATAATCATGTCTGCCAATGCGGTGGTGTTAATGTTACTGGAGTTTTGGGAACAGTAAGCCTCAGCGTGGTTCGCTCAAGCAGAGGCACAGTTTGTGTTGCGGAACATAATGGCAGATGACACGAGGTACTACTACATCATTGCAGCTCTCAGTAGCTCTACAGCATCCAGGGTGGTGAGTCTACTTGAAAATGCCCCAGACACAGACAAGTATGTAACTTTTAAGGCATACCTTTTAGAGAAATACAGCCTCACAGAGTCAGAGTGGGCATGGCGGCTACTAACATTACCGGGCCTGAGAGACATGAAAACCTCCGCATTAATGGACCATAAGTTAACTTTGCTAGGTAGCCATAAGCCCTGTTTAATATTCAGAGAGCTGTTTCTTCAACAGATGCCGGATCATGTATGCACGGCCCTGGCCAACATGACCATCGTTGACTACCAAGAGTTAGCCAAGATGGCCGTCAGCCTGCACTCTGCTTTGCAGAGCTATAATCCACCTGCACCCTGCTCATCACCCTTCTGCCGCCATACAGACAACTGACCTGTGTTTTTACCATGCCCGATGCAGCAAGAACGCAAAGAAATGTTGCCCACCTTGTAAGTTTAACCCACTTGGGTCGCTCAACACTATCTCATCAGAACCTGCAGACCACCTACTCTACATAACAGATGCTCAGTATGGCCGGAATTTTCTATACGATACTGGCACACAAGTGAGCGTGCCTCCTGCATCACCTTATTGATGTGGCTTCAGGGATAAAATGGCCTGTTTTGGAGGCTGCTAATGGCACTAGGATCCCCACCTATTGAACGCAGCACACAACCTTATCGATCAGTGAAAGACGATTCACTTGGACATTTGTCTTGGCCAAGGTGGCTAGGCCGCTGCTGGGCATGGACTTCCTGTGTGCGAATGGGTTGCTGGTTGATGTTAAGAGCTGTCACGTTGTAGATGCTGTCACAAAAAGACACTCTCTCTGAAAACCGGGGTACAAACCGACGGTTGTACCCGGCTAATCCAAGAAAGGCTTGGACCTGCCGCTTGGTTCGCGGACAGAGCCATTGTATTATGGCTTCTATCTTTGGACACTGTGGTTTTACAATACCCCGACCCACCAGTTAGCCCAAATATTTAGCTTCTTTTAATCCAAAGAAACATTTCTTTGAATTAATCTGAAGCCCAGCTTTTCTTAACATCCGTAATACCGCAGTGACCTGCTGTATGTGTTCCTTCCATGTGCTGAAGTAGATGACAACATCATCCAGATAGGCAGCACTGTACGCATTATGGGGGTGGAGAAATCTATCCACCAGACACTGGAAGGTGTCCACTAGGGGTACTAAATGCGGTCTTGACCTTTGCAGAGTCCATTAAAGGAATCTGCCAGTACCCCTTTGTTATGTCAAGTGTGGTCAAGAATTCTGCCTGTCCGAGCCTCTCGAGGAGGTTGTCCACTTGAAGCATCGGATAAGCATCGAACTGGGAAACTTGATGAAGCCGACGGAAGTCATTGCAAACCTTCGACTTCCGTCAGGCTTACTTTGGGCTGGACCAGGGACTATAACTTTCCTCTATCACACCTAGTGCCAGTATGTGCTTGATTTCAAGTTCCACCTCAACTTTCTTTGCTTCGGGAAGTCGATAAGGGCGCTCTTGAATGACAACCCCGGGCTCTGTCACACTATTGTGTGCAATCAGAAAGGTCCTTCCAGGTTTCTCACTCACAACCTCTGGGACTGACAGGATAGCTGATTCCAGCTCCTGTCTCTGTCTGGAATTTAACTCTGGTCCGAACTTAAGGGTGGTAGATTGAGTAAAGAATGAGCGGGGCTGAGTGGAGAAAGGATTTGGATTCCTTTCGTTCCACGGCTTCAGCAAGTTCACATGATAAACCCACTCACTCAGTCAATGATTGGGCTGTTTCACCAAATAATTGACGAGCCCTTTTCTCTCCTTAATTTCTTAAGGTCCTTGCCAGTGGGCAAGTAACTTGGAATGAGAGGTTGGGACCAAGACCATGACACGATCCCCCGGTTGGAAATCTCGGAGGGTTGTGCCACCATCATAATAGTGGGCCTGTGCTGCTTGCGCTTCCTCTATGTGACTTTTTAAGATCAGTCGAATTTTTCCAAATCTATAGCATAATTGTGTGATATATTCTAATATATTGGTAGAGGGAATAGCCTCTCCTTCCCATGCTTCTTTTAAAATATCCAATATTCCCCAGGGTTGTCGTCCGTATAATAACTCAAACGATGAGAACACCGTGGAGGCTTGTGGGACTTCCCAATATGCAAAGAGAACGGGGGGGGGGGGGTTAGGGGGGGCTGATCCCAGTTTCTCCAGTCCCCGCTGACCACCTTGTGAAGCATTTTTTTGAGAGTCTGATTAAACCTCTCAATGAGACCATCAATTTGAGGATGATACTCCACATTCTTTAATGTCCCTTAATCAGTAAGGATTTCTTTAGGGATGCTGACATGCGTGAAGACCCCCACAAGTTCCCATGCAATTGCCTTAGATGTGGCTGAGCGCAAAGGAACAGCCTCCGGATACCGAGTAGTATTATCCAGAATGACTAATATGTACTTATGTCCTCAGGCTGAGGGTTCCAGGGGTCCTACGATATCGACTCCAATGCGTTCAAATGGGACATCAACCAGGGGAAGGGAAAGGAGAAGAGCGCAGTCCCTCTTAGGAATTTGCCATAGTTGACAATCTGAACAAGAGACACAAAAACAGCGAACCTCCTCTTTAATTTCTGGCCAAAAAAATCGGAGCTTAATTTGCTCTAATGTCTTTTCGGTGCCCAAATGGCCTCCTAGGAGGTGGGCATGTGCTAACTCACAGACCTTCCGCCAGTAGGTTCGTGGGATTAACAACAGCTTTCTCACCTCCCCCTCATGTTCCGTTACCCAATATAATAAATCATGACCTCAAGGGGCAGAGAATCCTCCCAGCTCATTGAGGCCCGCGTTGATGATGTATCCACCTGCGACAGTCCAGGAGTCTCCCCGCCCCCTTCTTGGGTCTCTCGCTGCCGGCTGATTACACAGTGTGGAGACAGCTTGAGTCGGGTCATCCCAGTCTATAATTAGGCCTAAGCTTCGTTCAGGATTAGTCAAAAGTATACCGCATTTATTTTCAGACCAGTCCCACCCCAGAATCACCGGAAAAGGTGGTGAAGGGTAGACCGTCACGGGGAATTTTCTCAGCGATCCTCCCTGACTGATGAAACATAGGGCGGTTTTGTATTTTTGTATCGGCAATCAACAATGGAAATGTTGCTGCTTGAGTCAAAGAGTGCCTCGACTTTAAATACATTAATGACTACATTTCCTGTGTGGGATAGCGTCAAGGGATTGTTAAGTGCACATAAACCGTCCCTCCCCTTCCATCTGCATTCCACCTCATCCCCGGGCAGGTTGCGCATCCGGCGGCCTGGGAACTTAAAAACAGGCTCCTGAGCATATGAAAGAAACAGGTTATGTGGGACATAAACCCCAAGGAGTCCACTAGAGGACTGTTCTGCTGTCCCAGATTATGAATCTGGCTTTGTTCTCTCGAGGAGCCCGATGAGCTCCTCCATGCTGTGAAATTCTCCCCAGACCGGCTGGGCGAGGTTTGTGGGGAGGCTCTTTATTAAAAGGAAGCAGGCTAACCATAACCCTACCCCTAACCCTCTTCTCGAAGTGTCTCTCTTAAGTTAAATTTCCAATTTTTTAGGTTCCTCACAGTCTGGGGAAAGCCCATATTTATCTGGACTTTGCCACCCTTCCCTGCACACTCAGCAGTATCACTACCTCCACCCTGTACAATATGAGAGCTACGACTTGTGACTTCACCCGTCTTCTCAATGAATTCCTCCATCTATCAAATCCCACTTTTTCCACAGCAGAAACCAAGCATGGAGTGGAACACTACATTTCTACTTCAGGTCCACCGGTCCAAGCCCACACCTGTTGGCTGGCCCCTGACAAGCTGGCTATTGCGAAGGCTGAATTTACCAACATGGAATGGCTAGGGATTATGTGCCGATTCAAGAGTCATGGGCATCGCCCCTTCATATGGTGCCCAAAGCAGGTGGAGGTTTCCAACCATGTGGAGATTATCGCCATCTAAATGATCACACTATCCCAGATCACTACCCAATTCCACACATACAAGATTTCTCTGAACGGCTCTCTGGGAAAGTAATCTTTTCAAAGGTGGACCTGGTCCGCAGTTACCACCAAGTACCTGTTCACCCAGCGGACATCCCCAAAACAGCAGTCATCACCCCCTTTGGATTATTTGAATTCCTACAAATAGTATTTGGCCTTAAAGACGCTGCATAAACATTCCCGAGGTTGATGGATTCTGTCCTCAACGATTTTGACTTCCTTTTTGTCTACCTAGATGACATCTTATTTTCCAGCTTCTCCAAAGTGGAGCACCTTGCCCATCTCCGAGCCTTGTTCGAGCGCCTGAGCCTGCAAGGGTTAATTATCAATCCTGTTAAGTGTCTATTTGGAGTGCCTGTCATATATTTCTTGGGACATCGCATTTCAAAAGGGGGTGTGATTCCTTTGCCTTCCAAAGTCTCTGCTGTCACCAATTTTCCACAACCCCGCACCATACGTGCTCTCTGGGTATTCTTTCTTTGGTAATTTCTACCACTGCTTAATTCCTTGGGCAGCACTCATTATGCAACCTTTATATGAGGCACTACAGGGCCAGTCCACGAAGTCCCCTGTCACATGGTCCAAAGGCCTGGATGAGGCATTTACGAATCCCAAAATGTGCTTTAGCTGATGTGGCCATGCTCGCACACCCGCTGCCTGACGCTCCACTTGCTCTTACAACTGATGCATTGAACCATGCAGTGGGGGCAGTGTTTGAACAGTGGACTGATGATGCATAGCAGCCATTGGCATTTTTCAGTAGACATTTACGGCCCAATGAACGCAAGTATAGCACTTTAGACCGGGAACTACTGAGTTTGTACTTGGACATTCAACATTTCTTCTTCTTGCTTGAAGCCTGGCCATCCACTGCATTTGTTGACCACAAACCACTTGTTCTCGCAATGTCCAAGGTCACTGAGCTGTGGTCTGCCCGACAGCAACAACACCTGGCTTACAAATCAGAGTTCACAACAGACGCATGTTGAGGGTAAGAACAATGTGGTGGCTGACTGTCTCTCTCGGCCTGCATTGCCAACCATACACATTGGAATTGACTACTCCCAGCTGGCAGTTGACCAAGCTGAGGACCCGGAGGTGCAAGCACTTCACTCGGCAGACACTGGCCTGCAGTTGTCAGAGATGCAGTTAGATGGCAGCACTGCTAAGCTCTTGTGTGATACTAGCACAGGTTACCTACACCCAATTGTCGCCAGCAACAACCTCCCACATCCAGGACGAAAGGCATCTCAGCATTTGATGGCGAGCAAATTTGTTTGTCGGGGCCTTAAAAAAGATGTTCGTAGATGGGCAGCGGCTTGGATTGCATGTCAAAAAGCTAAAATACATTGCCATGTTAAAACCCCACTGACACCTTTCCCAGTGCTTGCTCGCCATTTCGACCATGTTCATGTGGACCCGGTAGGCCCCCTTCCTCCTTCTTACACACCTGCTTACTGTGGTTGACAGGACCACCAGGTGGCATGAAGCTGTCCCTTTGACATCCACAACTGCAGCAGAAGTAGTGAGAGCCTTTATCAATCAGACACAGCAGTCACCTTCAAGTCGATACCTCCTGCTCAGCACGGCTCTCCTCACTCCTGGTTTCCATGCCACCTGCAATCAGCAAAGTCCATGTTTGTCCAGCACAAGGCACATAGCAGCCCACTGAAACCACCATATGATGGCCCTTTCCGAATCCTTGGACGCGGAGACAAAACGTTCGTGCTTCACATTGGTGGGAAACAGCAGACGGTCTCTGTGGATCGCCTCAAGTATGCACATTTGGATTCCTCTGAGGTTTTTGACTCTTTTCCGGCACCTATTGGTGACCTGGTACCTGCTTCCCCTAACATACCTGTACCTACGGGGCATTCAGATGTTAGTTCTCCAGTTTTTGTCACAACTCCACCTAACCGCACTCGGACAGGGCGTATAGTGCACATAGTTAACATTGCCCTAGCAATGCTGGAAGCACTGTGGCTCTAAAGACACAATTCACGCGCACTGCAGTTGTAGGAGGAGGCAAGGTGATGAGGGAATAGGCAATAGTTGTATACAGTTAGAGCACGTTCAATAAATAATCAGTAGTTTTTGCCTGCATTAAGAAAACGTCTGGCATGTTTTCTTTCTTCACAGGGCACTACATAGTGAACCTTTAGCCCTTGAGTCCTTCTAGCTTTCTCATAGTAACAAAATCAGATAAAGGGGAAAAAGAAATACAACTGTCCCCAAAAATAAAAACAAAAAAATAAATGCTATATACAAAACCAAAAAGAAAATTATCCTTCTTATTATCCAGGATTACTAAGTGCAGCATCAGCCAGTATGCATCCCCAAAAGTGATTATGCCGCCTCGCTCTCTCTCTCTCCCAACCCAGCCACAGGGGATGCACAAACCAGTGTGCTTCTTTATGCCGGTCCCAAGCCTGGATAAACGGGGAGGGTTATGTCAGGAACGGCATCCGGTGTAAAATTTTGCCAAATCAATATGCTGACAACAATACAAATTTCCATACCGGATCGGTCAAGCACCGGGTTAACAACGACCGCCACCAATACTGTTAGCTAACAGGGTGCTGGTGGAAATTGGGCTACATTTGGCCGAAGAAGAACAAGAAGAAGGGGGAGGCAGGAGGAAAGGAGGAAGGTAAAGAGAGTGGAACTGAGGGTAGGAACTTTAAATGTTGGCAGTATGACTGGTAAGGGGTGAGAGTTAGCAGATATGATGGAGAGAAGGGAGGTTGATATGTTGTGCGTGCAAGACACTAAATGGAAGGGGAGGAAGGCCAGGTAGATCGGAGGTGGATTTAAATTGTTCTGTCATGGTGTTGATGGGAGGAGAAATGGGGTAGGGGTTATTCTGAAGGAACAGTATGCCAAATAGTGTTTTGGAGGGGAAAAGAGTGTCAGACAGAGTAATGATTATGAAGATGGAAGTTGGAGGTGTGATGACGAATGTTGTTAGTGCATATGCCCCGCAAGTTGGGAGTGCGATGGATGAGAAAGAAGATTTTTGGAGTGAGTTGAATGAAGTGATGAACAGTATACCCAAGGAACAGAAAGTGGTGATTGGAGCGGATTTCAATGGACATGTTGGTGAAGGGAACAGAGGAGACGAAGAGGGGATGGATTGGTATGGGGACAAGGAGAGAAATGAAGAAGGTCAGATGATAGTGCATTTTGCCAAAAGAATGGACATGGCTGTGGTGAATACGTATTATAAGAAGAGGGGGGAATATAGGGTTACGTACAAGAGTGGAGGAAGATGCACACATATAGATTACATCCTGTGCAGAAGAGTCAATCTGAAGGAGATTGAAGTCTGCAAAGTGGTGAGTGGGGAAAGTGTAGTTAAGCAGCATAGGATGGTGGTCTGCATGATGACGTTGGAGATCAAGAAGAGGAAGAGAGTGAAGGCAGAGCCAAGGATCAAATGGTGGAAGTTGAAAAAGGGAGACTGCAAGGTTGAGTTTAGGGAGAAGGTGAGACAGGCACTGGGTGGTAGTGAAGAGTTACCAGACAGTTGGGAAACTACAGCAGATGTAGTAAGGGTGACAGCAAGAAGGGTGCTTGGCGTGACATCTGGAGAGAGAAAGGAGGAAAAGGAAACCTGGTGGTGGAATGGGGAAGTACAGGAGAGTATACAGAGGCAGAGGATGGCCAAGAAGAAGTGGGATAGTCAGAGAGCTGTAGAAAGTATTTAAGAGTACAAGGAGATAAAGCACAAGGTGAAAAGAGAGGTGGCAAAGGCTAAAGAAAAGGCGTATGAGGAGTTGTATGAAAGGTTGGACACTGAGGAGGGAGAAAAGGACCTGTACCAATTGGCTAGACAGAGGGACCGAGCTGGGAAAGATGTGCAGCAGATTAGGGTGATAAAGGATAAAGATGGAAACGTACTCACAAGTGAGGAGAGTGTGTTGAGCAGATGGAAAGAGAACTTTGAGAGGCTGATGAATGAAGAGAACAAGAGACAGAGAAGATTGGATGATGTGGAGATAGTGAATCAGGAAGTGCAGCAGATTAGCAAGGAGGAAGTAAGGACAGCTATGAAGAAGATGAAAAATGGAAAGGCCGTTGGTCCAGGTGACATACCTGTGGAAGCATGGAGGTGTTTAGAAAAGTAAGAGGATGCCTGAAGAGTGGAGAAGAAATGTACTGGTGCCGATATTTAAGAATAAGCAGGATGTGCAGGACTGTAGTAACTACAGAGGCATAAAATTTATGAGCCACAGCATGAAGTTATGGGAAAGAGTAGAGGAAGCTAGGTTAAGAAGTGAGGTGATGATTAGTGAGCAGCAGTATGGTTTCATGCCAAGAAAGAGCACCACAGATTCAATGTTTTCTCTGAGGATGTTGATTGAGAAGTATAGAGAAGGCCAAAAGGAGTTGCATTGTGTCTTCGTGGATCTGGAGAAAACATATGACAGGGAGCCTTGAGAGGAGCTGTGGTATTGTATGAAGAAGTCGGGAGTGGCAGAAAAGTATGTAAGAGATGTACAGGATATGTACGAGGGAAGTGTGACAGTGGTGAGGTCTGCGGTAGGAGTGACGTATGCATTCAAGGTGGAGGTGGGATTACATCAGGGATCGGCTCTGAGCCCTTTCTTATTTGCAATGGTGATGGACAGGTTGACAGACGAGATTAGACAGGAGTCCACGTGGACTATGATGTTTGCGGATGACATTGTGATCTGTAGCTTGGAAGCAGGCTAACAAGACCTTGGAGAGGTGGAGATATGCTCTACAGAGGAGAGGAGTGAGGGTCAGTAGGAACAAGACAGAATACATGTGTGTAAATGAGAGGGAGGTGGATGAGAGTTTAAATACTTGGGATCAACAGTACAGAGTAATGGGGATTGTGGAAGAGAGGTGAAAAAGAGAGTGCAGGCAGGGTGGAATGGGTGGAGAAGAGTGTCAGGAGTAATTTGTGACAGACGGTACCAGCAAGAGTGAAAGGGAAGGTCTATAGGATGGCAGTGAGACCAGCTATGTTATATGGGTTGGAGACGGTGGCACTGACCAGAAAGCAGGAGACAAAGTTGGAGGTAACAGAGTTAAAGACGCTAAGATTTGCACTGGGTGTGACGAGGATGGACAGGATTAGAAATGAGTACATTAGAGGGTCAGCTCAAGTTGGACGGTTGGGAGACAAAGTCAGAGAGGCAAGATTGCATTGGTTTGGATATGTGCAGAGGAGAGATGCTGAATATATTGGGGGAAGGATGCTAAGGATAGAGCTACCAAGGAAGAGGAAAAGAGGAAGGCCTAAGAAGGTTTATGGATGTGGTGAGAGAGGACATGCAGGTGATGGGTGTAACAGAGCAAGATGCAGAGGACAGAAACATATGGAAGAAGATGATCCTCTGTGGCAACCCCTAACGGGAGCAGCCAAAAGAAGAAGAAGAAGCTCTCTCTCTCTTCCACTCTCATGGATGCACTCACTCCATTAAGTGTTTCAGGTTTCTAAAGCTCATTTCCCAGGACTTTACTAAACCCCTACAGCCTCTTGCCTAATTTTCCAACTCACTGCCCTCATTGCCATTTCTCTTTTTCTACAATGGCAAGGTGCGACGGGCTTCTGACTTTGCTTACTGCGGTGATCAGTCTGCTTCTCACAGCACTCCGAGAATTGGACATGCACATCACATGCGAGTGCTTCTGTGCCTCTGTGAAACCATCTGCACTCCTTAGATACAATACAGCTCCTTTTCTGTCAAGTTAAGCGCGCCACTTTCCAAAAAGCTATTTAAACATTAATCAGGCTGTAAACAGATTGAACTGTGACAGGCTTCTAATCATTAGTAGTGGTGCACACCCTACACCCCCCAGCCCACAAAATTCATGGTCAGACTGTCAGGGAAAAGTCTTTAGTCACCTGGCTTTTATCCCCATGACCCACTGGATGACCGGCCACTGAAGGTGCATTGTATCTCCTGAGTAGAGATGGCTTGCGGTGCACACGTCCGATTTGCCGTAGTGAGCAAAGCCAACTGCCTGTAACATCTTGCCGCTATAGAAAAACAGAAATGGCAAAAGTGAGGTGCCAACTTAGGTAATCGTCCTTAGGGGTTTAGCGAAGTTCTGGGAGATGAGTGTTAGAAACTTGAAGCACTTAATGGAGAGAGTGCATACATGAGAGAGGGAGAGAGAGAGACAGCGAGGCAGCATAGTTGCTTTAGGGGATGTGCGCTGGCTGATGTTGCACTTAGTAAGCCTGAATAATAAGAAGGATAATTTTCATTTTGGTTTTTGTATATAGCATTTATTCTTTTTTTTAGTACAATTGTATTTCTTTTTCCCCCTTATATTGCCTGATATTTTACTATTTTAGTGTTTCTTTGTGTGAGTGTCATAGTTGATTGAATTTGAATCAGTGACACTCTATCCATCCGTTCATTATCCAACACGCTATATCCTAACTACAGGGTCACGGGGGTCTGCTGGAGCCAATCCCAGCCAACACAGGGCGCAAGGCAGGAAACAAACCCCGGGCAGGGTGCCAGCCCACCGCAGGGTACACACACACACACACACCCACACACCAAGCACACACTAGGGACAATTTAAAATCGCCAATGCACCTAACCTGCATGTCTTTGGACTGCGAGAGGAAACCGGAGTACCCGGAGGAAACCCACGCAGACACGGGGAGAACATACAAACTCCACGCAGGGAGGACCCGGGAAGCGAACGAGGCAGCAGCGCTACCCACTGCGCCGCCTGTGACACTCGATTGATTTGAATTTTGGAATTTCATTTTTGCACCTTTTTGTATTTTTCTGGGACCATCTGTAGACAAAGAACACTTATTTTTTTCACCGCTTATATTATTATGTCCGTGTTTTTCGATCCTCTTGCCCATTGTAAGTTCCATACAGGATGGACGGGTATCCCCATCAGGAGAGGGGAAGGTTCCTTAGCTGAACGGGAGGCCCCAGGTGGATGGATAGGCATCCTGACCAAGAAGGAAGAAAGCTCCTTACCCACACAGGAAGCCCCAGGTGGATAGGCAGGTGTCTCAACCGGATGTGTTTTCAGTACCTTTCCTGGCCAGGATAAAATGGAAGGACAGGGATGGACTGCTTCTGGGGCTGTTTGTTACCCCAGTACGCTAGGTGGCAGCTGTCCTCTGGCAGTGCTCCCATTCAAACTCCCACAGGGCACCTTGGGATGTGTAATCTTGGAGAACAACCCTGCTGGAATGCTTGGGTACCACCAGAGGGAGCTATAAGAAAGGTGCTCACCTCGAAGGAAGTTCCGCCTGACCCAGAAGTGCTGCCAAGTGGTATTGACTTCACACCGGAAGCACTCCTGAGTCTTAAGATAAAAAAGCCTTCTGGCCTCATCCAGGTGAGCCAGAGTTGGGAGTAGGTGGATGAAGCTTGATTGTAAGAGAGACGGATGATTTATTGGAAAAGAAAGTCTATTGAAGGAGCATAGAAAACTGTATAAGGTACTTCATCCTAACTGGAGGAGATCTTATGTATTATCCCAAAATATGGAAGCAAAATTGCCTGGTTGACTGATTAGAGCACCATCCAGGCCGCAGTCATGTGATCTTAAATCACAAGCTGTTGTTTATCCCACCTGTTACCATCCTGAAGCTGTTACCCATAATCCCTGTTGTGGGGCATCCAGTAAATTTAGTCTTGATACAAACCTTAAATTAATTGATAACCAAAAAATAAGGGGTATAATTAGACCAAGGGATAAAACAAGACCCTCCACCAGGGGCATCTGTAATAGAAATTTACTTCAAATTAAAACAAAAAATATATCACCAGTTCAGAAAAAACCATGCAGTTTTAAATGCTGCTTATTGAACATTCGCTCTCTTGGCACTAAAGCTGTTTTGGTAAATAATATTATATTAAGTACAAAATCTGATCTGTGTCTTCTCACTGAAACCTAGCTTAGTAAATGTGACACTGTCCCCCTAGCTGAGGCGTCACCAGATGAATACTCATTCCTTCATAAGTCTAGAGATTCTGGTCGAGGAGGAGGACCTGGAATAATTCACTGTAGCAAAACGCAAATCACTTCTAAAAATGTAGGCAACTTTACATCCTTTGAGGCAATCATTTTAAATATTATAACAGATTCCAACACAATTATAGTGCTAGTCTACAGACCACCAGGGCCTTATTCATTGTTCATGACTGAATTTAGCAACCTTCTATCTGATTTGGCTATAAATTATGATCACATAGTACTGATGGGGGATTTTAATGTACATATTGATGTGGAAACTGACACTTTTAGCAAATGTTTTACTTATTTGATAAATTCAGTAGGATTTTGTCAGAATGTCACAGGTCCAACTCATAATCATAACCACACATTAGATTTAATTATAACTTACAAAGTTGAAATTCAAAATTTAAATATTACTCCATTAAATGAAGTTATTTCCGATCACTACTTAATTACATTTGATTTAGTCCTGCCCTTGCCAACACACTCACAGATTAAAACAAAGACAGCGCAACATCTAGATTGTAATTCTGCTTCAAAATTTATGGATACTTTGAGTAAGTCGAGTGTAATTGTGGAAAACCATTTAGATCAGTTAACATCAAATGTGAACGTGGAAAACACTTTAGATCAGCTAACATCACATTATAATGTGACCTTAAGAAATGCTCTGGACACAGTGACTCCCCTTAAAACAAAAGTAATCAAAGCACATAGAAACTCTCTCTGGTTTAATGAAAACACTCAAGCTCTTAAATTAGAGTGTCGAAAACTGGAGTGCAGATGGAGAACAACAAAGCTACATGTCTTTCAAATTGCATGGACAGAGAGTGTTAATGAATATAAAAAAAGCCCTCTTTAAAGCTCGCTCAGAATACTATTCTACAATAATAGATAGCAATAATAATAATCCTCGGGTACTGTTTAGAACAGTGGCTAAATTAACAAATGGAAATTCAGATCAACAGTGCAAAATACCAACAGATATTAGCAGTACAGACTTTATGAACTTCTTCAATGAGAAAATTAAAAATATAAGATCCCAGATCTCTGCATCACACTATAAACCAAATACTATCTTAGCAGACCCTGTCTCACATTGCATTTAGCACTTTAATAATTTTAATCCTGTAACAGAGCAGGAAGTCTTAACTTTAATTTCTAAAATGAAGCCCACTACTTGTTCCCTAGATCCAGTGCCAACAAAACTAGTAAAAAGTGCAATGGATGTTCTTGCAGCACTTATTCTAAACATTATCATGTTTAAAGCGCGAGTTTAAAGCATGTCATTTAAAGCGCATTTTACAAAGTTGTCCAAATCATGTTTCTTCCATCTTAAAAATGTTAGGAAATTAAGGCGCTTTCTAAATAAACAGAATTCTGAGAAAATAATTCATGCATTTACCTCTAGTAGGACTGACTACTGCAATGCGGTGTTCACTGGATGTTCAAACTGTTCTTTATACAGCCTCCAGTTAATCCAAAATGCGGCTGCAAGAATTATTACAAGAACAAGAAAATACGAACACATAACTCCAGTTCTTAAAACCTTATACTGGCTTCCGGTTAAGTTTAGGGCAGATTTCAAAATCCTCCTTTTAACGTATAAAGCATTAAATGGCCAAGGTCCGGCTTACTTGTCCGAACTTATCATGACTTACAAACCAGAGTGCACATTAAGATCTCAAGATGCCGGTCTGCTTATGATTCCAAGGATTAATAAAATAACAATGGGAGGTCGAGCTTTTAGTTACAGGGCCCCTAAACTGTGGAATAGTCTGCCTGCTACTATAAGAAATGCCCCTTCAGTCTCAGCTTTTAAATCCCGGCTGAAGACTCACTACTTCGGTTTAGCACATCCTGACTAGAGCTGCTGATCTATAATCTCTGTTGTTAGTCATTAGCACTAATCACGGACATTGTACTGCCTGGAGTCTTTTGCTTACTCACGCGACCCCGAAGGAAAACAAAGAGGGGGAAACACGCCAGTGTTCTGTGCCGAACCCGACAGAGAAACAACAAGCCTCCTCTGCCTAGCATCCTGCTCGCTAACGTTCAGTCTCTCGACAACAAATTAGATGAGCTGCGCGCACGGATAAAGCACCAAAAAGACATCACAAACTGCTGCGTTTTGACGTTCACAGAGACGTGGTTGGAGCCCAGCGTACCCGACTGCGCAGTCGCACCAGACGGGTTCACAGTTTATCTGGGAGACAGAACGAAGGACTCAGGCAAGTCAAGGGGAGGGGGTGTGTGCTTTATGGTTAACTCTTCGTGGGCTACGGATGTGTGTGTCTTAGAAACGCTTTGCTCACCGGTTCTCGAGCTGCTGGCCATTAAAGTTAGACCCTTTTACCTCCCGAGGGAGTTCAGTTCAGTTCTCCTTTCAGTTGTTTACATCCCCCCACAAGCTGATAAAGCTTCGGCTATGGATGAACTGTATGATGTTATCAGTGGACTAGAGAACACTAACTCAGAAGCAGCATTTATTGTGTTGGGAGACTTTAACAGAGCAAACATGAAGAAAGTTCTCCCTAAATACTATCAGCACATCTCTCCCCCCACAAGAGGTGATCAAACACTGGATCATTGTTACACCTTATTCAAGGACTCCTACAAACCTCTCCCTCGACCAGCTTTTGGAAAAGCAGACCATTGCTCTATATTGCTGCTGCCTGCATATAAACAAAGACTTAAACAGGAAAAAACGGTTTACAGGGACATCTACAAATGGGACAGTGAAGCTGAGGGGGTCTTACAGGACTGCTTTGAAACAACTGATTGGCAGATGTTTGAGGATGCAGCTGATGGCAACATCAATGAATTCACAGACTTTGTCACAGGATATATCAGCAAGTGCATTGACGATGTTGTCACTAAAACCACCGTTTGTATATATCCTAACCAGAAACCCTGGGTAAAAAGGGAGATTCGGGCTAAGCTCAAGGTGCGGACCTCTGCCTTTGGCTCAGGGGACTCTGATGCATACAAAGCAGCCAGATACGACCTCCGGAGGTCCATCAAGAAGGCCAAACGGGACTACAGGGACAAAGTGGAGTCAAGCTACCACAGCTCTGACACCAAGCGCCTGTGGAATGGACTGTGCTGCATCACTGACTATAAAAAGAAAAACACAGTCAGTGTTCAGCCCACTGCATGTCTTGCAGACGAGCTCAACACTTTCTATGCTCGTTTTGATGCAGCCAACAAAGAACAGGTGCTATATCCTCAAGGGGGCAGTGAGTCTGTCACTCTGATCCTTGAAACATCTGATGTGAGAAGGTCCTTCAAAAAGGTCAATCCTCGCAAAGCACCAGGACCAGATGGCATCCCAGGCCGTGCCCTCAGGGCGTGTGCTGACCAGCTAGCAGGTGTGTTCACCAACATCTTCAATCTCTCACTGAGGCAGTCAGTGGTCCCCACTTCCTTCAAGGCATCCACCATCATTCCTGTCCCAAAGAAACCGGTGGTCTCCTGTCTGAATGACTATCGCCCGGTTGCACTGACATCAGTCATTATGAAGTGCTTCGAGCAACTGGTCAAAGGTTACATCTGCTCCTCCCTACCCGACACGCTGGATCCTCTCCAATTTGCTTACAGAGCAAACAGATCAACAGAGGATGCCATTGCGCTAACAATAAACACTGCCCTCACCCACTTGGAAAGAGGAAATACATATGTAAGAATGCTGTTCATAGATTACAGCTCGGCATTCAACACCATCATCCCCTCAAAACTCGTCTTGAAGATTGACGACCTTGGGTTGGGGACGACCATCTGCAGATGGATTTTCTCTTTCCTCACAAACAGGCCCTAGGTGGTGAGAGTCGGCAAACACACGTCCTCATCACTCATTTTAAACACAGGAGTGCCACAGGGCTGTGTGCTTAGCCCCCTCTTGTATTCCTTGTTCACCCACGACTGTGTTGCAAAACACAGCACAAACACCATCATCAAGTTTGCAGACGACACAACCATCATAGGCCTTATCACTGACAACGATGAGACGGCCTACAGAGAGGACGTGCTGGCACTGAGTAATTGGTGCCTGGATAACAACTTGTCTCTTAACATCAGCAAAACCAAGGAGATGATCGTGGACTATCGGAAACAACAAGGCAGAGAACACCAGGCCAACTACATCAGCGGCGTAGAAGTTGAAAGGGTTAACAGCTTCAAGTTCCTCGGAGTAAACATCACCAAGGATCTCACATGGATCCTTCACATAGACAGTGTGGTCAAGAAAGCTTGCCAGCGGCTCTACTTCCTGAGGAGGCTGAGGAAGTTTGGCATGAATGCCAACATCACCTCAAACTTTTACAGGAGTGTAGTCGAGAGTCTGCTGACGGGCTGCATTACCGTCTGGTATGGGAGCTGCTCTGCCAGGAGCCGGAAATCACTACAGAGAGTGGTGAAGGCAGCAGAACACATCACGGGCAAGAGTCTCCCTGCCATTGAAGACATTTACCTCCATCGGTGCTTGCGTAAGACAAACAGCATCATAAAGGACCACAGTCATCCAGCACGCCAGCTGTTCTCCTTGTTACCGTCTGGCAGACGATACAGGAGTCTGGCTGCTCGGACTACAAGACTAAAGAACAGTTTTTACCACCAGGCCATTCGACTCCTCAACAACAACACCTGAACACTTACATACACTTACATGACACCTACATTGCATTACATCTACATTGCACTACTCACACACAAACTGTACCTGCACACACTCTGAATACTGACTGGAACATGCATCTGCACTTTATGGAATATGCATCTGTACTTATAATACATTATCTGTGCAATAACTGTCATTTGTACTTGCTGCTCATTCAACTCATATTGCTCTATAACTTCTTTTAAAATGTACACATTTTATTTTATATAGCTAGTCTATTTTAACTTGTAATTTTTTTTTTTTTAGCTTTATTGGATCTAGGCTGAGTGACTTGTTTTTCTCGTCATACATATTTCATTGAATGTTGACCCTGTGTTAACCTATATATGACAAATAAACTTAAACCTAAACCTAAACCTAATAAGTAACATGATAGTTATAATTGGATACTAACCCTCACCTATTCTGTTTCTCTTCTCGATACTCAAATGTGGCACGGCCCACCTGTCAAGTTGTTTTGCCTGCCTAAGGTAAAGTCATACCTGATGGAGGATCGCAGGAATTGTGGGAAGGAGAGGTCCATTCATCGGATTGGCTGGCCCAGCGCTGTTTCAGCCATGGAATGGCCAAATGGGGGAGGCAGCTTGATGGATGAGGTCTCCAGGACTCTAAAAATATCCAAATCATCGTATGTGATATCATCTACTGTTAAATTCTGCCCCGTACTTTTATAATTTTTATTTTTATACTGTATTGAGGATTTGTTCTGTTCTGTTCTGTGTATTGTATTGTATTGTATTGACCCCCTTCTTTTGACACCCACCGCATGCCCAACCTACCTGGAAAGGGGTCTCTCTTTGAACTGCCTTTCCCAAGGTTTCTTCCATTTTTTCCTACAAGGTTTTTTTTTGGGAGTTTTTCCTTGTTTCTTAGAGAGTCAAGGCTGGGGGGCTGTCAAGAGGCAGGGCCTGTTAAAGCCCATTGCGGAACTTCTTGTGTGATTTTGGGCTATACAAAAATAAATTGTATTGTATTGTATTGTAAAGGTGACAGGTTTAAGGGCTCCCGGAAGCGAGATGGGATCATGCAGCGAATCTGCATCATCACAGACTTTACCTCAAAACTGTAATCTCCTCTCCACCCAGTTCCTCCTCACTTCCTTCATGCCAGAAGTCAACTCATGCAAGGTTAGTTTTCTTAGTTGTTTATGGTTAGTTTTTGTATAAATTAAGGATTTTTCAAATGTTCATTTTTTTCCCTGTACTTAAAACTCATTAAAAAAAAAGTGTTTACAGCGAGCGGTTCGTAAGGCAGTAGCAAGAACTCTTGCAATGTTAGTTTTCTCTGTTCAAGGTTTTCTCAGTGTTATTCAATGTTTTTACATTTAGTTTACTATTACACTGTGCATTCTATGGTATAATTAACTATTTTTGTACTTAAAAATCTTTGAAAACATATATTTACATACAGTTCATATGATCCAGAACAGATTAATTATATTTACATACAATCCTATGGGGGAAAATTACTTCGCGTCACGACAAAATTGGGCTGTGACCAGAGTTTTGGAACAAATTATGGTCATGACCCGAGGTTCCACTATATTGAGAAGGCTTGCTTGCTAAAAGTCAGCAGCACATTATCTTTAAAGAACAAAGATGAAAAATAATCAATGGAATATGGAAGAGTTTCATTTACTTTGTACAAATAACAATCATTCCATAAATACTTGGGGAAAAAAATTCAAATCTCCTGCAGACACTGGCAGTATAAAGCATGATTAACAACTCTGCATTATCTGCAGAAGCCGGCATAAACAAAGATTCACCAGTGGCAGCACCAGCACAGAGGGCTTGGAGGTGAAAGCACATGTCGCCAAATGGTGAAAGAGGCTGCTGAAATAATTAAACAAGCTTCATTCATAGTGAAAAAATATAAGCCATCTTAAGTGTATTTTTTTTGTTATTATTGCCTGGCTATCTATATATAGTAACAGAGACAGCAATTCATATCTGTGTATCAACAATCAGAGTAAATACTACTTAACTTTGTGCAATTTTTACAACTTTTGGTAGCATCACACAATTAGAAATGCCCTTTTTGGTGTTGTTTTTCAGATTCATATGAGAAGGCTCATCCCAATAGTCACTTGCTGCAATCAGAACACGGATCCAGCTTAGACACAGATCCAAGAAGCACAAAGAAGAGATAGAGTTTGAGACACAAAATTTCAGAAAAACTGATATCAACTGGTCATCTGTGATATATTGTTTTGTGTTAATCAGAAAATCTAATTTTAGACCAAATCAGAAGTACAAAATTGGACGTTCATCAAGTAATGATGATGATACCAGCAGCCCCGCAATCTTCAAAATGTAATAAAAGTAAGATGTTTGGTTAGTTTTAACTATCAAGTACTAAATGGTTAACATGTGATATGTTTAATTTATATATATATATATATTGTGATGTGTGAGTCCCTGTCTTGCACCCCAAAACACAAGGCTGAGTCTCAGTACATTAGCAAAACCAGCTTTATTCAGCTTGAAGCAGGAACAGCATGGTTATTTATTGTAGCGGGATCTACCACTCTCCTATACACAGACACAGCAATCAGGCAGGGTCATGGCCAGGTTATCCATCCATCCATCCATACATCCTCTTCCGCTTATGCGAGATTGGGTCATTGGGGCAGCAGCTTGAGCATAGATTCCCAGACTTCCCTATCCCTGGCCACTTCTACTAGCTCTTCGAGGCGGGAATCCCGAGGCTTTCCCAGGCCAGCCGAGAGACATAGTTCCTCCAGCATGTCCTGGATCTTCCCCGGGGCCTCCTCCTCGTTAGACGTGCCCAGAACACCTCACCAGGAAGGCGTCCAAGAGGCATCCTGATCAGATGCCCGAGCCACCTCATCTGACTCCTCTCGATGCGGAGGAGCAGTGGCTCTACTCTGAGCTCCTCCCGGATGACCAAGCTTCTCACCCTGTCTTTAAGGTAAAGCCCAGACACTCTGCAGAGGAAACTCATTTAAGCCTCTTGTATTCGCGATCTCGTTCTGTCGGTCACTACCCACAGCTCATGACCATAGGTTAGGGTAGGAACGTAGATCGACCGGCAAATTGAGAGCTTTGCCTTTCGGCTCAGCTCTTTTTTCACCACAACAGACTGATGCCGCACCGATCTGCCTGCGAATCTCCCGCTCCATTCTTCCCTCACTCATGAACAAGACCCCAAGATACTTGAATTCCTCCAACTCAGGGCAGGATCTCACTCCCAATCCTGAGAGGGCACTCTACCCTTTTCCGGCTGAGAACCATGGTCTTGGATTTGGAGGTGCTGATTCCCATCCCAGCTGCTTCACACTCAGCTGCGAACTGATCCAGTGAGAGCTGAAGATCATGGCCTGATGAAGCAAACAGGACAACATCATCTGCAAAAAGCAGTGACCCAATCCTGAGCCCACCAAAACTGGACCCCCTCAATGCTCTGGCTGCGCCTAGAAATTCTGTCCATAAAAGTTATGAACTGAATCGGAGACAAAGGGCAGCCCTGGTGGAGTCCAACTCTCACCAGAAATGGGCTTGACTTACTGCCAACAATGCGGACAAAGCTCTGACACCGGTTATACAGGAATCGAACAGCCCTTATCAGGAGGTCAGGTACCCCATACACCCCTCACAGGATACCCCGAGGGACACGGTCAAATACCTTTTCCAAGTCCACAATACACATGTAGATTGGTTGGGCAAACTCCCATGCACCATCCAGGACCCTGTCGAAGGGTGTAGAGCTGGTCCATTGTTCCACGACTAGGACGAAAACCACACTGTTCCTCCTGAATCCAAGGTTCGACTATCTGATGGACCCTCCTCTCCAGGACCCCTGAATAGACTTTTCCAGGGAGGCTGAGGAGTGTGATTCCTCTGTAGTTGGAACACACCCTCCGGTCCCCTTTCTAAAAGAGGGGGACCACCACCCCAGTCTGCCAATCCAGAGGCACTGTCCCCAATGTCCATGCTATGTTGCAGAGGTGTGTCAACCAAGAGAGTCCTACAACATCCAGAGCCTTGAGGAACTCCGGGCGTATCTCATCCACCCCCCGGGCCCTGCCACCAAGGAGTTTTTTGACCACCTCGGTGACCTCAGTCCCAGAGATGGGAGAGCCCACCTCTGACTCCCCTGGCTTTGCTTCCTCATTGGAAGGCATGTTAGTGGGATTGAGGAAGTCTTTGAAGTACTCCCCCCACCGACCCACAATGTCCCGAGTAGAGGTCAGCAGCGCACCATCCCCACTATAAACAGTGTTGACACTGCACTGCTTCCCCCTCCTGAGATGCTGGATGGTGGACCAGAATCTCCTCGAAGCTGTCCAGACGTCATTCTCCATGGCCTTCCCAAACTCCTCCCATGCCCGAGTTTTTTCCTCAGCAACCACTGAAGCCGCATTCCGCTTGGCCTGCCGGTACCTATTAGCTGCCTCCGAAGTCCCACAGGACAAAAGGGGCCTATAGGACTCCTCCTTCAGCTTGAAGGCATCCCTCACCACTGGTGTCCACCAACGGGTTCGGGGGTTGCCACCACGACAGGCACCGACCACCCTATGGCCACAGCTCCAGTCAGCCGCCTCAACAATAGAGGCACGGAACATGGTCCATTCAGACTCAATGTCCCCCACCTCCCTTGGGATATAGTCAAAATTCTGCCGGAGGTGGGGGTTGAAAATACTTCCTATCAGGGGACTCTGCCAGATGTTCCCTGCAGACCCTTCCAATACGTTTGGGCCTACCATGCCTGACCACCCCAACCATCGAAGCCAACTCACCACCAGGTGGTGATCAGTTGACAGCTCCGCCCCTCTCTTCACCCGAGTGTCCAAGATATGTGACCGCAAGTCCGATGACAAGACCATGAAGTCAATCATCGAACTGAGGTCTAGGGTGTCCTGGTGCCAGGTGCACATATGGACACTCCTATGCATGAACATGGTGTTCGTTATGGACAATCTGTGACGAGCACAAAAGTCCAATAACAAAACACCACTCGGGTGCAGATCGGGGGGGCCATTCCTCCCAATCACGCCCTTCCAGGTCTCACTGTCATTGCCCACGTGAGCATTGAACTCTCCCAGCAGAACGAGGGAATCCCCAGAATGTGTCTCCTCTAGCACCCCCTCATGTTAGTGGCCAGGTAATACTGTTCCCTGCATTTATAATGTTCCTTGCATCACCCATCGATGACAGGGCTTATAGTTTGACTGCTGTCAGATTTGATTTGCTTTCACGATGAGCCGCTGTAGCTCTGGGAGCCTGCAGTTGCCCTGGCGACGGATAAACTGTCTTTCACAGACGCGGAAATCATGCTTCAGGAAGCTCTTGGTGTGTCATCACGCTGGGGGGAGTCCCAAAACAGTTTAGAAACCTTACAATACAGTATACAGTAATCCCTCGCTATATCGCGCTTCGACTTTCGCGGCTTCACTCTATCGCGGATTTTATATGTAAGCATATTTAAATATATATCGTGGATTTTTTGCTGGTTCGCGGATTTCTGTGGACAATGGGTCTTTTATTTTCTGGTACATGCTTTCTCACTTGGTTTGCCCAGTTGATTTCATACAAGGGACACTATTGGCAGATGGCTGAGAAGCTACCCTCCATTCAGGGGCTTGAGTTGGGTGGAAGAAGGACAAGGTCTGGGAGGAGGCAAGGAGGCGGCCTGAAGAGGGAGAAGGCATTTGTGTTGAGGGCCTGGACTTGTGGGGACTTTAGGGGTTTGTGTGCACTTGTAAATATGGACTGTGAGAATAAACGTGTGTTGGGTGATTTGAATGTGTCTGCCTGTCTGTGTCCAGGTCATCTTCCACAATGGCACCATTGTGGAAGATGATCCGGACACAGACAGGCGGACACGTTCAAATCACCCAACACATGTTTATTGCTCATTATTTACAGTAGTGCACACAAACCCCTAAAGTCCCCACAAATCCTACTCCTTCGGCACCCCCTCCGAGGTTTCTGTGCCCCTTTGGTTGGAGCTACTCGCATCCCCGTAGCCTCAACCAGCTGTGACAATATATATATATACAGTAATCCCTCCTCCATCGCGGGGGTTGCGTTCCAGACCCCCCCGCGAAAGGTGAAAATCCGCGAAGTAGAAAACATATGTTTATATGGTTATTTTTATATTGTCATGCTTGGGTCACAGATTTGCACAGAAACACAGGAGGTTGTAGAGAGACAGGAACGTTATTCAAACACTGCAAACAAACATTTGTCTCTTTTTCAAAAGTTTAAACTGTGCTCCATGACAAGACAGAGATGACAGTTCCATCTCACAATTAAAAGAATGCAAACATATCTTCCTCTTCAAAGGAGTGCACTTCAGAGAGAGAGAGAGAGAAAAAAAAAGCAAACAGTCAAAAATCAATAGGGCTGTTTGGATTTTAAGTATGCGAAGCACTGCTGGACAAAGTAGCTGCGAGGAAGGGAGCAAGCATTTTTCAGCATTTTTTAGAGGAACGTCCGTATTCTCTAAGCCAGTATGCGAACAGCCCCTCTGCTCACACCCCCTCCGTCAGGATCAGAGAATGTCAGAGAGAGAGAGAGAGAGAGAGGAAAGCAAGCAATCAAAAATCAATACGTGCTGTTTGATCTTTTAAGTACGCGAAGCACCATGTGGGAAGTATATTGCTTGCAAAGCAGCCTCGTGTAAGCCCAGCAAAGAAGGGAGCACTGTGATGGTAATCTTTCAGCGTTTTCTGAGGAGTGGCCGTATCCTCTAGGGGTGCAAACAGCCCCCGTGCTCACAATATATTTGAGGAGTTTTATTTAATACATAATACGCGCTGTGGTTGGGTAGCTTCTCAGCCATCTGCCAAAAGCGTCCCTTGTATGAAATCAACTGGGCAAACCAACTGAGGAAGCGTGTATCAGAAATTAAAAGACCCATTGTCCGCAGAAATCCGCGAACCAGCAAAAAATCCACGATATATATTTAAATATGCTTACATATAAAATCCGCGATAGAGTGAAGCCGCGAAAGTCGAAGCGCGATATAGCGAGGGATTACTGTATACATATATATATATATATATATATATATATATATATATATATATATATATATATATATATATATATATACATACATACAGTATCTCACAAAAGTGAGTACACCCCTCACATTTTTGTAAATATTGTATTATATGTTTTCATGGGACAACACTGAAGATATGATACTTTGATACAATGTAAAGTAGTCAGTGTACAGCTTATATAACAGTGTAAATTTGCTGTCCCCTCAAAATAACTCAACACACAGCCATTAATGTCTAAACTGCTGGAAACAAAAGTGATTACACCCCTAAGTGAAATATGTCCAAATTGTGCCCACAGTGTCAATATTTTGTGTGGCCATTATTTTCCAGCACTGCCTTAACTCTCTTGGGCATGGAGTTCACTAGAGCTTCACAGGTTGCCACTGGAATCCTCTTCCACTCCTCCATGATGATATCACGGAGCTGGTGGATGTTAGAGACCTTGTGCTCCTCCACCTTCCGTTTGAGGATGCCCCACAGATGGTCAATAGGGTTTAGGTCTGGAGACATGCTTAGCCAGTCCAGCACCTTTACTCTCAGTTTCTTTAGCAAGGCAGTGGTTGTCTTGGAGGTGTGTTTGGGGTCATTATCATGTTGGAATACTGCCCTGCAGCCCAGTTTCCGAATAGAGGGGATCATGCTCTGCTTCAGTATGTCACAGTACATGTTGGCATTCATGGTTCCCTCAATGAACTGTAGCTCCCCAGTGCCGGCAGCACTCTTGCAGCCCCAAACCATGACACTCCCACCACCAAGCTTGACTGTATGCAAGACACACTTGTCTTTGTACTCCTCACCTGGTTGCCGCCACACACGCTTGACACCATCTGAACCAAATAAGTTTATCTTGGTCTCATCAGACCACAGGACCTGGTTCCACTAATCCATGTTCTTAGTCTGCTTGTCTTCAGCGAACTGTTTGCGGGCTTTCGTATGCATCATCTTTAGAAGAGGCTTCCTTCTGAGACGACAGCCATGCAGACCAATTTGATGCAGTGTACGGCATATGGTCTGAGCACTGACCACCCCTTCAACCTCTGCAGCAAAGCTGGCATCACTCATACGTCTATTTTCAAAAGACAATCTCTGGATATGACGCTGAACCCTTGCAATCAACTTCTTTGGTCGACCATGGCGAGGCCTGTTCTGAGTGTAACCTGTACTGTTAAACCACTGTATGGTCTTGGCCACCGTACTGCAGCTCAGTTTCAGGGTGTTGGCAATCTTCTTATAGCCTAGGCCATCTTTATGTAGAGCAATAATTCTTTTTTTCAGTTCCTCAAAGAGTTCTTTGCCATGAGGTGCCATGTTGAGCTTCCAGTGACTAGTATGAGAGAGTGCGAGAGCGATAACACCAAATTTAACACACCTGCTCCCTATTCACACCTGAGACCTTGTAACACAAATAAATCACATGACACCAGGGAGGGAAAATGGCTAATTGGGCACAATTTGGACATTTTTCACTTAGGTGTGTACTCACTTTTTTTGCCAGCGGTTTAGACATTAATGGCTGTGTGTTGAGTTATTTTGAGGGGACAGCAAATTTACACTGTTATACAAGCTACTTTACATTGTATACTTTACACTGACTACTTTACATTGTATCAAAGTGTCATATCTTCAGTGTTGTCCCATAAAAAGACATAATAAAATATTTACAAAAATGTGAGGGGTGTACTCACTTTTGTGAGATACTGTATATATATATATATATATATATATATTGTGGCACGTGGCTGGGGGTGGTACCCAGCTGGGACACCCAAGAGGACTGGAGGAGGGCTCATGGTTGCTGTGGGGACCACGGGTACAGAGCTTTGAAGCTCAACCCTGTAGGGGCCCGTGGTCACCGCCAGGGTGCGCCCCAAAGCCTGGAGAGCCCTGGACCTCAGCACTTCCGCCACACCAGGAAGTGCTGGGGGGAAGACGAGCAGGGACACCCAGAGTGCTTCCGGGTATACAGCCGGCACTTCCGCCACACTGGGGCAAGTCGGTGGAAGATTGCCGGAGCACACCTGGAGCACATCTGGGGAAGAATAAAAGGGGCCGCCTCCCTTCATTCAGGGCTGGAGTCGGGTGGAAGAGGACGAGGTCTGGGAGAGGAAAGAGGCGGCCTGAAGAGACGAAAGGCATTGTGGGTTGGCCTGAAGAGACGAAAGGCATTGTGTGTTGGCCTGGACTATTGGGGTGATTGGTGCTGCGGCACTGGGTTGTGCACTTGAATATTGTAAAATAAATGTGTGTTGGACTTTAAAACGATGTCCGTCTGTCTGTGTCCGGGCTATTTCCCACAATATATATATGTACATATAATTTTGATAGCGCATTTATCCTGTAACTTACAGGAAAATCGTGGGGGTTGTTAGCAGGACTGGCACTCTAACCACCAGAAAAAAAACTTCACACAGCTCTGAGATGACAGACAGGACTCCTTCCTGCTCTCCGTGCGAGTAGCTCTGCTGCAGCCGCCCATAGGAAGGTTGCTCGCATTATGAAGGGAATGGGGGAAAGTCATTGGGAGCCCCATCCCTAGAAGAGTCAAAACCGTTGGAGAGCCAATGGGGTCAGGCCTATTGGGGATCAGAACTGCCGTGGTGCTGGAACTTATGGCAGAATTCAGAGCCCAATTTGAGGCAGGCACATCCAGGTAGGCACGAGGAACATCTTGTCTGTCCAGCATGATGATCATCTTCCTCTGCTGTCAGAGGAGCTGCATAAACTCCACATTTCAGTGGTGGCACTCTCTGTAGGTAGGTACACGTTTTATTGGTCTGGTCACTCTGATGGCTGTCATACTCTGGGAGTAGCTGTTGCTATAGTGGATGGGCTCCTTCCAATTGTATCTGATCTCACTCCTTTCAGTGGGTGCATTATGAGACTCAGATTACAGCACTATCTGGGTGCCTTGTCTGTTGTCTCAGGGTATGCTCCAACCATTGGTATTCCAATACTGCTGGTGAAGTGAAGGCGGTTGATCACATCATTATGGGCAGATGCTGGAGGGTCTTAAAAAACTGCAGTGTCTACAGAAGTGTCCCAGTTTGTGAATTCTGACGACAGACTTGTTGTTGCAACTTTGAGGATCCAGCTTACGCCCAGTAAGCTACTAACAGACTCCAAGATCAGGGTGTTCTGATGAGTTTGCATGCAGTTTGTGTGAGGAACTTATGGACTTGGGTGCAACTGCTGATCCAAATGCAATGTGGGAGACCTTCCATAAGAAGGTTGCTGAGGGTTGTGTTAGTGTTATAAAAATATAGCAAAAGTTAGACCTCTTATAACATTGCAAGATGCTGAGAAATTATTTCACACTTTTGTTTTCAGTCGACTAGATTACTGTAACGCACTCCTCTCAGGACTACCCAAAAAAGACATCAATTGATTGCCACTAGTGCAGAATGCAGCTGCTAGAATCTTAACTTGGAAAAGAAAATTTGAGCACATTTCTCCAGTTTTGATGTCACTACATTGGTTACCTGTGTCATTTAGAATTTTCCGGCCTGTCGTTCTGACATCACATGTGATGAAGACCATGGAGCGGCTGCTGCTTCACCACCTGAGGCCACAGGTCTGCCACACCCTCGAACCCCTGTAGTTCGCATACCGGGAGAAGGTGGGAGCGGAGGATGCCATTATCTATATGCTACATCGATCTCTCTCCCACTTGGAAAGAGGCAGTGGTGCTGTAAGAATTATGTTTCTGGACTTCTCTAGCGCCTTCAACACCATCCAACCTCTGCTCCTTAGGAACAAGCTGACAGAGATGGGAGTAGATTCATACCTGGTGGCATGGATCATGGACTATCTTAAAGACAGACCTCAGTATGTGCGTCTCGGGAACTGCAGGTCTGAAATTGTGGTCAGCAACACAGGTGCACCGCAGGGGACTGTACTTTCTCCGGTCCTGTTCAGCCTATATACATCGGACGTCCAATACAACTCGGAGTCTTGCCATGTGCAAAAGTTTGCTGACGACACTGCTATCGTGGGCTGCATCAGGAGTGGGCAGGAGGAGGAGTATAGGAACCTAATCAAGGACTTTGTTAAATGGTGCGACTCAAACCACCTACACCTTAACACCAACAAAACCAAGGAGCTGGTGTTGGATTTTAGGAGACCCAAGCCCATCCTGGACCCCGTGATCATCAGAGGTGACTGTGTGCAGAGAGTGCAGACCTATAAATACCTGGGAGTGCAGCTGGATGATAAATTGGACTGGACTGCCAATACTGATGCTCTGTGCAAGAAAGGATAGAGCCGACTATACTTCCTTAGAAGGCTGGTGTCCTTCAACATCTGCAATAAGATGCTGCAGATATTCTATCAGATGTTTGTGGTGAGTGCGGTGGTGTGCTGGGGAGGCAGCATAAAGAAGAAGGACGCCTCATGCCTGGAAAAACTGGTGAGAAAGGCAGGCTGTATTGTAGGCATGGAGCTGGACAGTTTGACATCCGTGGCAGAGCGACGGGTGCTGAGCAGGCTCCTGTCAATCACAGAGAATCCACTGCATCCACTAAACAGTATCATCTCCAGACAGAGGAGCAGCTTCAGTGACAGACTGCTGTCAATGTCCTGCTCCACTGACAGACTGAGGAGATCGTTCCTCCCCCACACTATGTGACTCTTCAATTCCACCTGGGGGGGTGGGGGTAAACGTTAACATTATACAAAGTTATTGTCTGTTTTACCTGCATTTTTGTCACTCTTTAATATTGTTTTTTATCAGTATGCTGCTGCTGGAGTATGTGAATTTCCCCTTGGGATTAATAAAGTATCTATCTATCTATCTATCTATCTATCTATCTATCTATCTATCTATCTATCTATCTATCTATCTATCTATCTATCTATCTATCTATCTATCTATCTATCTATCTATCTATCTATCTATCTAGAATTGACTTTAAAATACTGCCTTTGGGTTTACAAAGCTTTAATTAATCTTGCTCAATCTTATCTTTTGGAATGTCTTACACCTTACACTCCAATTCATAACCTTAGATCTTCAAATGAATGTCTGCTTAGAATTCCAAGAGCTAAACTTAAAAGAAGTGGTGAAGCGGCCTTCTGCTGTTATGCACCTAAAATCTGGAATAACTTGCCAATAGGAATTTACCAGGCTAATACAGTGGAGCACTTTAAAACACTGCTGAAAACACATTACTTTAACACGGCTTCCTCACAGCTTCATCTTAGTTTAATCCTGATGCTCTGTATATTCAATTAATTATAATTATTATTCATGGTGGCTCCAAAATTCGTACTAAGTCCTACTTTCTCTTCTGTTCTTTTTCCGTTTTTTTGTGGTGGCGATCTGTGCCACCACCACCTGACCAAAGCACTGTGACGTCCCTACATTGATGGATTAAAGGCCAGAAGTCCACATGACCGTCCTCATCAAGTTCTTCCATGAGAACTCTGAATACCATGAAGACTGAATGAGGTCATTTATGTTGGGTAGAATGCCTAGAGGAGGCTTGGCGGTATCTTGGCCTGGAACCCCTGCAGAGTTTATTATTTTCTCCAGCCGTCTGGAGATTTTTTTTGTTTTTTCTGTCCTCCCTGGCCATCGGACCTTACTTTTATTCTATGTTAATTAGTGTTTCCTTATTTTAATTCTTATTTATTTTGTCTTTTTTATCTTTCTTTATCATGTAATAGCACTTCAGCTACATTGTTTGTATGAAAATGTGCTATATAAATAAATGTTGTTGTTGTTACCATTGTTTCAGAAGAAGGTGTTTCATTTCACAGATGTTTCATCTCGAGAGGAGTTGCAGTGCACGGCTTGATGATAACTCCAGTCTGTATTGGGAACTAAGAAGGATGGCTGCGAGAGCTCTGAGGGCAGATAAGGAGGCATTTGTTAGAGGAATATGTGAGCAAGCGACACACCATGTATGTTGTAGTGACCCACATTCTGCTTACAGAGGAATCGAAGCATTATACAAATCAGAACCTGTTCCTTGGAGAGTCGCAGTCAGGGCAGCTGATGGAATGGTCCTTACATATGACACTGCAGTTGTGACCCGCTGGGCTGGCTACTTTGAGCAGCTGTTTAAAGCTGATCCTCCGGCTAGGATGTTGGATATCTGTCGATCCAAGGTTCTTTAGGCTGATCCTCCAATTAGCTGTGAACAACCCAGTCTCACTGAGATTGCAGAGGTGTTGAACCACCTGAGGGTAGGGAAGGCTACTGGGATATATATTATCCGGGGAGAACTTCTCCAAGCTGGTGGTAAGACTGTCCACCTGACATTGCAAGCAGTCTTTTCTTCCATTTGGGAGAAGGGCTTCATCCCAACTGACAGAAAAACAGGACTTGTTATCCCTATCTGGAAAGGGAAGGGTGATCGCCTGGATTGTGGCAACTACAGGACGATAACACTGCTCTCTGTGCCAGGTAAGGTCTTTCTAGGGTCATCCTCAATAGGATCCATGATCACTTGCTCACCTACCAGTGACCGGAGCAGTCTACCATTAGCCACATCCTGGCACTGAGGATTTTCATGGAGCGCAAACGAATATCAGTGGAATAACTTTGCAACCTTTGTCAATTTTGGTAATGCATTCAACTCCATTGATCGAGCTGCCCTGTGGGACATCCTGACACTTCACGAGATCCTCTCAAGGGTGCTGGATGTCATGGCCGTCCTGTATACTTGTACTGTGAGTGGTGGGCAGAATGGAGGAAGAACGTCTGCATTATTCCCAGTTGATTCTGGGGTTCATCAGGGGTTTGTTCTTGCTCCTGCTCTGTTCAGTGCTTGCATGGACTGGGTGTTAGGCAAGGTCTTGGGGTCCAGCAGCAGTGGGGCAGGAGTTGGTGAAGGAAGATTCATTGATCTTGACTTTGCTGATGATGTAAGTAATTATTATTCATATGTTACATTGTACATAAGACTGAAATCAACAATGAACAGTTTTCTAGAAAGAAGTGACATTTTTATTTGAGATAATTTTTAGTTTAGTTGAGCTTTCTTTATAAATGAGCATTTTTCAAGAAAAGTTTTAGACATGTTATATTGACTTTTGATTAAATTTATATTGTTGTACTTTATATTGTTTTGTTTTGGACTGAAGCTAAGCACCCTCAGTTTATTATAAATAAATGCAGAAATTATTATAAAATAAAGGTTGACTTTCATTCAATTTAAATTTGTGCATTTTTTCATATGTACTAATTCCATCACATAATATTTTACTAGATTGAAATTGTTAGTGTATTAATAATATAAAAATGATTACTTTAACAGATTACATAATATATATTTAAACATGTTTGGAACACAATAAAAGTGTAATTTTAGCAATAATTTTAAGACGTAAAGTTTATTTATAATGTTTATAAATATATGTTTTCAATTATTTCAAAGACATTTATTATTCACTTAAAATATAATATAGTATTCATTTAACAGAAAAAGGTATCTTATTTTAAATATATAACTTTTATGATAATGTACAATTAAATTTCCATTTGAATGTACTATTTTGCAAATTTATATAAACTTAAAAGTATGACCAAATTCTAATAATAATATTTTAAATGTATTTGTCAGCTATTTCAAATGCATAAGTTATTAAAATAAAATGTAATAATAGTGCACTTGTAATAGATGCAAAGTACATTTTAAATCCATTGTAAGTATGCATACATTTTTTTTAAAGTACATATAAAGTAATACAATTTAATTATACTGAAGTATACTTAAAATAGTCTCTCTTTAGTATGTTTAAGTATTTTTAACACAAATAAAGTTGGCACAATTTAAATACATTTTGCATAAAATTAGTTGTTCCAATTTAACAAATTTGAAATATACTTATCATTATTCCTGGCCCAAGTATATTTTTGCTACTTTAGCACACTAACATTTAGTACACTTCAGTATACCCTTTTTCACCTGGGTAAAGGCATCAGTCCAATAATAAGTAAAAAATTTTAAGTCTTAAAAGTCATCAAAACAAGACTAGAAGAGAACTCAGAAAATATAACATTCTTTTCAAACCAAATTTTCAATTTTATCTCCTTTTACCTCAGTTGTATCTCATATCTCGTTTTTGTCTAAGCTATTTCTCCTAAGAAATTTTAGGAGAAACATCTGAGACATAGTTGATTCTTAAACATAAGTAAGAATCTGTTTTAAGTTTTATGAGCCATCAAAGATCAATCTTTGAGCTGTAAAAGTTTCCTGTGGGTAAAGTACAACTGTCTTCCATACTACTTGGTAACTTATTTCATGTGTCTGTGGTTCTCTGTTGTCACGCACGAGCACATGAGGAGCGGCTTAAGGACCCGACGGGCGCCGCGACAAGCCGTGCCGGGGGACAATGGTGGGGTACTAACCTCTCTTTTCATGTTTCTTCAAAAAGACCGAAGCACCGCCGCCATAAACAGTCCCGGAAGTCTTTTGGTATCACCCACTTCCGGGGTCCTTTCTAACCTCTGGTCCCTCAGTGATGACATCACTTTCCCGTTAACCATCACGACTTTCCCCATCATTTCATCACTTTCTGCCTTATTTTCATTGTCTGTTGAACTAAGGAGAAAACAATGACATATTCCTATTTTGCTTTACAGTATACTGGGCCACAAAAACCCCAAACCTTCATATTTGTGTCTGCTTTTTATTACACTGTGTAAAGAAAACTTCTTACTGTTTGTGGGAAATGTATCCTTAACAATTATCCAACTGTGTCCCCTTGATGTGGTTGAACTCATTTTATAGTAACAGTCTCGTTTCACTGTACTAATTCCCTTCATAATTTTAAAACATTTCAATCATGTCTCCTCTTAATCTTCGATTGTTTAAACTGGAAATGCTCAGCTCAATTTAATCTTTCCTTATAATTCATGCCCTGTAGCCCTGGAATCAGCCTAGTTGCTGTCATCTAGACTTTTTCCTAGTCCTGCTATATCCTTTTTGTACCCTGGAGATCAAAACTGTGCACATAGTACTGCAGATAAGGCCTCTCCAGCATGAGCATAACTTCCTTGGACTTGAGTTTTATACATTGTGTTATATAACCTAACATTCTGTTAGCCTTCTTAATGGCTTCTGAACACTGTCTGGCAGTTGATAAAGTTGAGTTCAGTATGACATCTAAATCCATCACATAAGGTGCACTTTCGATTTTCAGACCTCTCATTGTGTATTCAAACCTAACGTTTTTACTTCCTACATTTAATTCTTTACATTTACTTATATTAAATTTCCATCCATCCATCCATCCATCCATCCATCCATCCATTGTCTCCCGCTTATCCGAGGTCGGGTCGCGGGGGCAGCAGCTTGAGCAGAGATGCCCAGACTTCCCTCTCCCCGGCCACTTCTTCTAGCTCTTCCGGGAGAATCCCAAGGTGTTCCCAGGCCAGTCGAGAGACATAGTCCCTCCAGCATGTCCTGGGTCTTCCCCGGGGCCTCCTCCCGGTTGGACGTGCCCGGAACACCTCACCAGGGAGGCGTCCAGGAGGCATCCTGATCAGATGCCCGAGCCACCTCATCTGACTCCTCTCGATGCGGAGGAGCAGTGGCTCTACTCTGAGCCCCTCCCGGATGACTGAGCTTCTCACCCTATCTTTAAGGGAAAGCCCAGACACCCTGCGGAGGAAACTCATTTCAGCCGCTTGTATTCGCGATCTTGTTCTTTCGGTCACTACCCATAGCTCATGACCATAGGTGAGGGTAGGAACATAGATCGATTGGTAAATTGAGAGCTTCGCCTTGCGGCTCAGCTCCTTTTTCACCACGACAGACCGATGCAGAGCCCGCATTAATGCGGATGCCGCACCGATCCGCCTGTCGATCTCACGCCCCATTCTTCCCTCACTCGTGAACAAGACCCCGAGATACTTGAACTCCTCCACTTGGAGCAGGATCTTGCTACCAACCCTGAGAGGGCACTCCACCCTTTTCCGGCTGAGGACCATGGTCTCGGATTTGGAGGTGCTGATTCTCATCCCAGCCGCTTCACACTAAGCTGCGAACCGATCCAGAGAGAGCTGAAGATCACGGCCTGATGAAGCAAACAGGACAACATCATCTGCAAAAAGCAGTGACCCAATCCTGAGCCCACCAAACCGGACCCCCTCAACACCCTGGCTGCGCCTAGAAATTCTGTCCATAAAAGTTATGAACAGAATCGGTGACAAAGGGCAGCCCTGGCGGAGTCCAACTCTCACTGGAAATGGGTTCGACTTACTGCCGGCAATGCGGACCAGGCTCTGGCAACGATCGTAAAGGGACCTAACAGCCCTTATCTGGGGGGCCGGTACCCCATACTCTCGGAGTACCCCCCACAGGATTCCCCGAGGGACACGGTCGAATGCCTTTTCCAAGTCCACAAAACACATGTAGACTGGTTGGGCAAACTCCCATGCACCCTCCAGGACCCTGCTAAGGGTATAGAGCTGGTCCACTGTTCCGCGACCAGGACGAAAACCACACTGTTCCTCCTGAATCCAAGGCTCAACTATCCGATGGACCCTCCTCTCCAGGACCCCTGAATAGACTTTTCCAGGGAGGCTGAGGAGTGTGATCCCTCTGTAGTTGGAACACACCCTCCGATCCCCCTTCTTAAAGAAGGGGACCACCACCCCGGTCTGCCAATCCAGAGGCACTGTCCCTGATGTCCATGCGATGTTGCAGAGGCGTGTCAGCCAAGACAGTCCTACAACATCCAGAGCCTTGAGGAAATCCGGCGTATCTCATCCACCCCTGGGGCCCTGCCACCAAGGAGTTTTTTGACCACCTCGGTGACCTCAGTCCCAGAGATGGGGGAGCCCACCTCTGAGTCCCCAGGCTCTGCTTCCTCATTGGAAGACATGTTAATGGGATTGAGGAGGTCTTCGAAGTACTCCCCCCACCAACCCACAACGTCCCGAGTCGAGGTCAGCAGCGCACCATCCCCACCATATACAGTGTTGACACTGCACTGCTTCCCCTTCCTGAGACGCCGGATGGTGGACCAGAATCTCTTCGAAGCCGTCCGAAAGTCGTTCTCCATGGCCTCCCCAAACTCCTCCCACGCCCGAGTTTTTGCCTCAGCAACCACCAAAGCCGCATTCCACTTGGCCTGCCGGTACCTATCAGCTGCCTCCAGGGTCCCACAGGACAAAAGGATCCTGTAGGACTCCTTCTTCAGCTTGACGGCATCCTTCACTGCCGGTGTCCACCAACGGGTTCGGGGATTGCCGCTACGACAGGCACCGACCACCTTACGGCCACAGCTCCGGTCAGCCGCCTCAACAATAGAGGCACGGAACATGGCCCATTCGGACTCAATGTCCCCCACCTCCCTCAGGATGTGGTCGAAGTTCTGCCGGAGGTGGGAGTTGAAGCTACTTCTGACAGGGGGCTCTGCCAGACGTTCCCAGCAGACCCTCACAACACGTTTGGGCCTACCACGCCTGACCGGCATCCTCCCCCACCATCGAAGCCAACTCACCACCAGGTGGTGATCAGTTGACAGCTCCGCCCCTCTCTTCACCCGAGTGTCCAAGACATGTAGCCGCAAGTCCGACGACACGACCACAAAGTCGATCATTGAACTGATGCCTAGGGTGTCCTGGTGCCAAGTGCACATATGAACACCCCTATGCTTGAACATGGTGTTCGTTATGGACAATCCGTGACGAGCACAGAAGTCCAATAACAAAACACCGCTCGGTTTCAGATCGGGGGGGCCATTCCTCCCAATCACGCCCTTCCAGGTCTCACTGTCATTGCCCACGTGAGCATTGAAGTCTCCCAGCAGAACGAGGGAGTCCCCAGAAGGTATGCCCTCTAGCACACCTTCCAGGGACTCCAAAAAGGGTGGGTACTCCGAACTGCTGTTCGGTGCATACGCACAAACAACAGTTAGGACCCGTCCCCCCACCCGAAGGCGAAGGGAGGCTACCTTCTCGTCCACCGGGGTAAACCCCAATGTACAGGCTCCAAGTTGGGGGGCAATAAGTATACCCACACCTGCTCGGCGCCTCTCACCGGGGGCAACTCCAGAGTTGTACAGAGTCCAGCCCCTCTCAAGGAGATTGGTTCCAGAGTCCAAGCTGTGCGTCGAGGTGAGTCCGACTATATCTAGCCGGGACCTCTCAACTTCGCGCACTAGCTCAGGCTCCTTCCCCTTCAGAAAGGTGACATTCCACGTCCCAAGAGCCAGCTTCTGTAGCCGAGGATCGGACCGCCAAGGTCCCCGCCTTCGGCCACCACCTGACTCACACTGCACCAGACCTCCTTGGCCCCTCCCATAGGTGGTGAGCCCATGGGAAGTATATTAAATTTCATCTGCCGCAAATCTACCCAAGCCTCTATGCTGTCCAAGTTCCTCTTGTAACGATTTAATGCATTACAAATTTTCTGCCAATCCACCTAGCTTGCTATCATCTGAAAACTTAACTATCTCGTTACTTATATTCCTATCCAAATCATTTATATATTGTGATGTGTGAGTCCTTGTCTTGCACCCCAAAACCTGAGGCTGAGTCTCAGTGCTTTAGCAAAACCTGCTTTATTCAGCTTGAAACAGGAACAGCATTGTTATTTATTGCAACGGGATCTACCACTCTCCTATACACATAAACAGCAATCAGGCAGGGTTGTGGCCAGGTTAGTGGCCAAGTAATACTGTTCCCTGCATGTATAATGTTCAATGCATCACCCGTCGATGGCAGGCGCTTATAGCGAGACCACAATCTTTTTGAATTTGCTTTCGAGGTGAGCTGCTACAAAGCTAAGAGCCTGCAGTTGCCCCGGCAACTGATAGGCTGTCTTCCACAGATGCTGCAATCGCGGATTGATGTCGTCCAGTTGGGAGGAGTCCCAAAAGTGGTTTAGAAACCTTACAATATATTAAAACTAGTAGCGGCCCTAGCACTGACCCCTGCGGAACACCACTCTTAAAATCAGCCAATTCAAAAAAGGTCTCTCGCAACATAACCCTCTGCTTCCTGTGTCTGAGACAGTTTTGCATCCATCTACAAAAATGATACCCTGAACTCCCATTTAATTTAGTTTTATGGTCAACCTCTCATGTGGCACTTTATAAAATGCTTTCTAGTTGTAAAGATAAATAATATCATAATCTCCACTTTGATCATATCATTTTATTGATTCCTCTTGGATTTCCAGCATGATCTCTCTCTTCTGAACCCATGCTGACTGTTCAGTAAAACTCCTATTCTTGCTATATATTGCTCAATCTTATCCTTACAAATTCCTTCCATTAATTTACCTGTGATGCACATTAAGCTTATTGGCCTATAATTGCTTGGATCAACCCGGTCACCTTTTTATATAATGGGATAATATTTGCCATTTTCCAGCCCTTCAGAATTTGTTCAGTGCACAGTAACTTCCGTAAAATATTCATCAACAGTTCATACATACACACTTGCTAACCTCATTAAGAACTTGAGGGTAAATATTATCTGTTTCTGGTGAATTGTTTGATTTCAGCCTATTTAATCTAAGCATTACTTTTCCCTCTACAATTTCCAAATCACACAGTACCTCCTTAATAGTCCTTTTCACTGCTGGGAGGTTATCTACTTCCTCAAATGTGAAGAACTCAGAAAAATGTAAGTTTAGAGCATCTGATATTTCACATTATATTTTAATTCCCCTTTACTACTCCTGATGCACTTCACCTCCTCCTTGACTGTTCGTTTACTACTTAAAATACTGAAAGAATCTCTTTGAATATTTTTCACCTTATCTGCTATAGTCTTCTCTAACTGCCTTTTAGCTACTCGAATATCCTTCTTAATTGTTGCCTTCATGTTCTCATACGCTCTACGATTCACATTGCAGTTATTAGTCTTATATGATGTGTACAGCTTATTTATCATTTACAGCTTCTTTTTAAACTCTTTATTGCCCCACTACAAACTTTTTTTATCAAATTTCCTAATTCCAAATTTAGGTACGTACATGTTTTGCATTATATGTAAAACATTTTTAAACTTGTTTCACTGCTCAGCTCTCGCCACACTTAAAAGTTTATCCCAGTCCATCCTCTTTTGCTGCGTCAGCTCAAAATGTACCCTACCAAAGTTAAAGTTAAATGTTTTAGTCTTAGCATCCGCACTCTTCCAAAACACTGAGAACTGTATTATATCAATCACATCTATCCCCTCATCCTGGTTATTACAAAATACTAAATCCAGATAGGCTTCACCCAGTATTGGTACTTTAACATATTGTGTTAAAAACAGTCACTGATTACTTCTAAAAACTTCTGCTCTTGTGCTCCGCTATTTGCAAGGTTATCACAGTCAATATTCAAGTATTTAAGTCCACCATGTCTATAATATCCCCCTGTAAACTTGCATTTTTAATATTACCAAAAAAGATATGTGTTGAAATTATTGTCTGCATTGGATGGTCTATGACACATGCCTAAAATAAGGCCTCTTTCCCTAATGCTTTCTAGACAATGCAACAGACATTTATCTGCTTGGTGCTTGTAGTTTGTTCTGCTAACAGACAGTTCAGAAGTTGTGTAGTCTGTTTGGTCATTCCAAGTTTTTGTAGCTTGTCCTCATTTATCCCAAAGCTGTTTCTTAGAAGAATTTCTAAGTTACAGTATTCACAAGTTTCCATGGTGTTATTACATTAGCCAAGTCTTTTCTACAAAAGCCATGTTTTGGCTTGTTTGTTCCCAATACTGGGGACCTTAAGTCATTTTTTGGGCTGTATATATTTCTTCTTTTCCTCAAGAGTTTAATCTTGACAAGTACTGTAATTATATCCATCTCCTACCTTTTGGAAAGTTGTCAATTTATGCATTTATAATTGAATGGAAGAAAATTCTAAAACACACCTTCCCAGTACACATAAATAATAAACTAGACTTAAATATCAAATCAAAGTAAAATTAAAATAATATTTTCTGATTATTGTCTATCACCTGTTGCCAGCAGGGGTCTGTACTGTGCCAAAGCGGGAAACAAAATTTAAGTATACTATAGGTGCCCCGGAAGGACGGAAGAGGATTCCTTACCCGGCTGTGATTCCATACCCAAGGACTACAGAAACTGGCAGGGGAGCAGTTCATCCCACACAATTCTAGGTGGCAGTATCCCTCAAACATAGTCCAAGTTTGGACAGCCGCAGGGCTGCATGGGAGTTGGAGTCTGGAAGTGCAGCCCTGTACGGATCCCTCGGGCACGATAGAGGGAGCTACCGGGGAAGGACCTCCCTGGCTTGTGTATAACCCACAAATACTTCCAACAGGACACATCACAGCACTGGAAGTGCTCCTGGGTCTTCTTTAAAAGGGAGACTGCTGCCATAGCTCAGGGAGTCAGAGTCGAAAAGCAGCAGGCAAAACTCAGCAGAGGTAGAGAAGAAGGAGGAATTGTGGAGTATTGAATATTTATGGTATACTTGTGGCTTGTTGTTGGGAGAGGAGTGAGGAAAAAGTGCCTGGAAGGAGAATAAAAATCTATTATTTTATTCTATTAACGAGTGTTGTATTACAGGTTCTGTGGTTTGCGGTTCTCTGGCACCCATGTGTAGTCATAATACTAATAATTAATGTGTGCTTACACCATAAGAAATATGAGTTGATTAAGACAGGAGTTCAATCAAAGCCATAATCTAACTTCTGATTACGGCCAGCCTATCTGGACCTGTTCTTAGCCTACAGTTATGGCAAGTCTTACTGAGTATATCCAGATTTCTTTTTTTTTTATCAAATATAAGATGACCAGGGTTAGGGTTAGATTCCATCTTTTTAGAAATCAAACTGCCTACTAGTTGAATCAAAAACTGCAAGTCTTTTTAAACCTGAGTGTGGTGCATTGGATAAGATGCAGTATTGTGAAAATAGTCTGAAACCCAGCCACAGCCATCAAGCTATTTTTTTTTCCTAGAGCAATCAATGTATATCGGTATGTGGATAACTTTATTCATTTTTTATTATAATCTCATTGGTTCCTTTTCCAAGTGGGTGAATATGTAAAATCTAATATCTATGAAAGTTGTGTAAAGTTTAACCAAGTATCATTCAAGTTGTATATCCATGACAAACTAGTTATAACTACAGTTTTAACAACGGTTCATAAATAAAATGAGCAAGATTGCAATTGTTATATTCCAACATATCTTTTGAAGAAATCAGCTGGTAGTACCAAGAAGGCAATTCAAGAACCAAACCTGAACTTTGTCACAGCATTAAAGAAAGTGACTTGTAAAAAAAAGTAACTTGTTCCTTCCATTTCTGCAGTACTTCAAATTAGAAGGTGTCCATGTATGACATCAGTTGCTAATATCTCGCTGTTGAAAAACTTGAATTATCTGTGATTTACATGGAGAACTGAATGAAGATTCTTGAATCTTAGCATCCCCAGTGAACTCCCATAAATAAAACTGTTCACAAAACAATCACAATTTGGAAAACTGATCCATGAATCCAAGAACATGCATATTCTGGGAATTCCAATAGTGCAAAGAATATGGCAAGATGTATTCATACCAATCTTCTTTTAGCAAGAAAAAAAAATCCCCAGAAAATAACTTTATTTACACTCTGAAAAAGATTACAACAACAGATTCAAAAGTTAAATCCAGGTGGAAGAATGCCAGCCATTTATGTTCCCCAGACAAAGAAACAGTTCTTCTCTGTGACAGACTGAAGAGTCGGCTGATGTGTGAGGGTACTAAAATATTAGTTCACTCCCCCAATATAAGGACTGAATTAGCATGCTAAACAGTTACCCTTAATTTCAAAAAAAGTCAAGCTGCAATTGAATGTGGGTTACTTATTCTTGAAAACTCATATTCCAAATGATTAGGATTGCAAGAATGAACACAGTAACAATACACTACATGGATAAAACCTGACTGATCACTCGGCTTTCATTTAATTGTGATTTATTTTTTGTTTATTTATTATTAATGTTATTTGTCTCTTTGTTATTTTTCTTTCACACATTGTAATTGATTGTAATTCAAGATTGTAATGGCTGTAGACTATAATATTTACTTGACTCAAAAATACACATTTGTTGGCCTTTGAAATCAAAACACTTTCTATAGTAGATGGCATCTTAAAACTGATGTATAGAAGTCTGGTTGTTGGCTTGCGAGGTTCTAAGATGTCAAGTAGGCCAGTGGTGTTCAGGTTTAGTTCTGCAGGACCCCATGCATACATGTTTTATTTCAACCAATTCTATAATCAGTGTTTTATTCTTTTAATTGATCTCATTTTTTACACATCTAGCCGACACATATGTGTATTCTTTGTCTAACTTTCTTCTTCAATTTGGTTGCTCCCGTTAGGTGAGCATCTCCTTCCATATTTTTCTGTCCTCTGCATCTTGCTCTGTTACACCCATCACCTGCATGTCCTCTCTCACCACATCCATAAACCTTCTCTTAGACATTCCTCTTTTCCTCTTCCATGGCAGCTATATCCTTAGCATCCTTCTCCCAATATACTCAGCATCTCTCCTCTGTACATGTCCAAACCAACGCAATCTTGCCTCTCTGACTTTGTATCCCAACTGTCCAACTTGAGCTGACCCTCTAATGTACTCATTTCTAATCCTGTCCATCCTCGTCATAACCCAGTGCAAATCTTAGCATCTTTAACTCTGTTACCTCCAACTCTATCTCCTGCTTTCTGGTCAGTGCCACTGTCTCCAACCCATATAACATAGCTGGTCTCACTGCTGTCCTGTAGACCTTCCCTTTCACTCTTGCTTATACCCGTCTGTCACAAATTACTCCTGACACTCCTCTCTACCCATTCCACCCTGCCTGCACTCTCTTTTTCACCTCTCTTCCACGATCCCCATTACTCTGTACTGTTGATCCCAAGTATTTAAACTCATCCACCTTCGCCAACTCTACTCCTTGCATCCTCACCATTCCACTGACCTCCCTCTCATTTACACACATGTATTCTGTCTTGTTCCTACTGACCTTCATTACTCTCCTCTCTAGAACATATCTCCACCTGTCCAGGGTCTCCTCAACCTGCTCCCTACTATCACTACAGATCACAATGTCATCCGCAAACATCATAGTCCACGGGGACTCCTGTCTAATCTCATCTGTCAACCTGTCCATCACCATTGCAAATAAGAAAGGGCTCAGAGCCATTCCCTGATGTAATCCCACCTCCACCTTGAATGCATCCATCACTCCTACCGCAGACCTCACCATTGTCACACTTCCCTCGTACATATCCTGTACAACTCTTACATACTTTTCTGCCACTCCCGACTTCTTCATACAATACCACAGCTCCTCTCAAGGCACCCTGCCATATGCTTTCTCCAGATACACAAAGATGCAATGCAACTCCTTCTGGCCTGCTCTATACTTGTCCATCAACATCCTCAGAGAAAACATCGAATCTGTGGTGCTCTTTCTTGGCATGAAACCATACTGCTGCTCACTAATCATCACCTCACTTCTTAACCTAGCTTCCACTACTCTTTCCCATAACTTCATGCTGTGGCTCATCAATTTTATCCCCCTGTAGTTACTACAGTCCTGCACATCCCCCTTATTCTTAAATATTGGCACCAGTACACATCTTCTCCACTCCTCAGGCATCCTCTCACTTTCCAAGGTTCCCTTAAACAATCTGGCTAAAAACTCCACTGCCATCTCTCCTAAACACCTCCATGCTTTCATAGGTATGTCATCTGGACCAGTGGCCTTTCCATGTTTCGTCCTCTTCGTAACTGTTCTTACTTCCTCCTTGCTAATCCGTTTCTCTTCCTAATTCACTACCTCCACATCATCCAACCTCTTCTCTCTCTTGTTCTCTTCATTTATCAGCCTCTCAAAGTACTCTTTCCATCTGCTCAACACACTTTCCTCGCTTGTGAGTATATTTCCATCTTTATCCTTTATCACCCTAACCTGCTGCACATCTTTCCCAGCTCGGTCCCTCTGCTTGGCCAATTGGTACAGGTCCCTTTCTCTTTTCTTAGTGTCCAACCTCTCATACAACTCATCATACACCTTTTCTTTAGCCTTCACCACCTCTCTCTTCACCTTTCGCCTTATCTCCTTATGCTCTTGTATACTTTCTGCATCTGACTGACTATCCCACTTCTTCTTAGCCATCCTCTGCCTCTGTATACTCTCCTGTACTTCCCCATTCCACCACCAGGTTTCCTTTTCCTCCTTCCTCTGTCCAGATGTCACCCCAAGCACCCTTCTTGCTGTTACCCTTACTACATCTGCTGTAGTTTCCCAACTGTCTCTTCTCTACCACCCAGTGCCTGTCTCACCTTCTGCCTAAACTCAACCTTGCAGTCTTCCTTTTTTCAACTTCCTCCATTTGACCGTTGGCTCTGCCCTCACTCTCTTCCTCTTCTTGATCTACAACATCATCCTACAGACCACCATCCTATGCTGCTTATCTACACTTTCACCTGCCACCACTTTACAGCCTTCAATCTCCTTGAGATTGACTCTTCTGCATAGGATGTAATCTACCTGTGTGTATCTTCCTCCACTCTTGCATATAACCCTATGTTCCTCCCTCTTCTTAAAATACTTATTCACCACAGCCATGTCCATCCTTTTGGCAAAATCCACTATCAAAGTCAAAGTGAACTTTATTGTCATCTCAACCATATACAAGTATACAGATAGACGAAATTGCGAAGATCAGGGTCCACAGTGTAACAACATGACGTGCAAAAAATAAATTAAAAATAGAATTAAAATTTAAATATTAAAATTAAAACACAAACAAGACAAGACATTGTGCAAAGACAAGACAAAGAAGTAGCAGCAATATTGACGTTTAGTTAGCAATATGAACATTGATGCAATGTATGGTATTTGCAATCTAGATACACAAATATAGTCAATAGATATATAATATAATAAATAAATAATAAATAATAGATATAGATAATCGAGAAATTATCAGTGTAAGATAATAGTTGTTTAAGACATGTGTAAACAATGACAGGTCAGAATGTTTCACAGCAGAAGGATAATAAGAGTGTCAAAATCCTTAAAGGTCAGTATGAGATTTTCAGTTCTTTTTTACATGCACACCCATCTTTGCAGGAAAGTGGCTTGCATGAATAAAAGTTCTGTTTTTAGAGGTGGTTGAGGCAGTGTGGAAGATCCCAAGGGGCAACATGGTATTAAGGAGTCTTCCTCTCTTTGAAACCATACCTACCCATCACCTCCTCGTCTCCTCTGTTCCCTTCACCAACATGTCAATTGAAATCCGCTCCAATCACCACTTTATGTCCCTTGGGTACACTGTTCATCACTTCATCCAACTCACTCCAAAAATCTTCTTTCTCATCCATAGCACACCCAACTTGAGGGGAATATGTACTAACATCGTTCATCTTCACACCTCCAATTTCCAGCGTCATAATCATTACTCTGTCGGACACTCTTTTCACCTCCAAAACTCTTGACATACTGCTCCTTCAGAATAACCCCTACCCCATTTCTCCTCCCATCAACACCATGATAGAACAATTTAAATCCACCTCCGATCCACCTGGCCTTACTCCCCTTCCATTTAGTCTCTTGCACGTACAATATATCAACCTTCCTTCTCTCCATCAAATCTGCTAACTATCTCCCCTTACCAGTCATGCTGCCAACATTCAAAGTTCCTCCCGTCAGTTCCACTCTCTTTACCTTCTTCCTCTACTCCTGCCTTCAGACATGTCTCCCCCCCCTTCGGTCAACAGTAGCCCAATTTCTGCCAGCATCCTGTTGGCTAACAGTACTGGTGGTGGACGTTATTAACCCAGGCCTCAACTGATCTGGTATGGAAATTTATAATGTTGTCCGCATATCGGTTTAGCAAAATTTTACACCATATGCCCTTTCTGACGTAACCCTCCCCATTTATCCGGGCTTGGAACCGGCATGAGGAAACACACTGGTTTGTGCATCCCCTGTGGCTGGGTTATTCTTTGTCTATCTTTAAATTGCCATATTTCTGTTGCTGTTTTCTTTGTAATTTTCACTTCTCTGTAGAGTTTGCTCCCTTACACATATCCAAATGCAGATGATTACCAATGAGCAGGCCAAACAGGGATGAACAAAATTCAACAGAACAGTAGAGAGAGTAGAGAATCTTTGCTCATTGTTGTGTATTTAGCACTGTGTATATTTTACCAACATAAGTGCATGTAAAAGTGGTATTAATTTGTGGAGGCAGCTTCTTACTGTAATAGCTATACTGGGAAAGTTTACAATGGTCCAAAATTCAGCCTGGATAAAATTATTCTAAAATGCCCAAGCTTCAATTTGTAATAATACCATGAACTAAGATATTCTTTAGCATGTGGCGGTACAGTATATAGATTAGGATTTGTGTAAAAGAACACTTCCCAAAAAATCTGTGAGTGATTTTAATCAGTTTTCTTTTACTTTGTCACACAAATTCATCCAAGTTTATAAGGTTATTATAAATGTAGAATATTTACCTAATACTGTCACTATACTGAGGTGTTGGTGCAAACTTACAAAATGGGAATTTGTTAGGCATTTATTGTTATCACTGTGCACTGCATTGTGATCCTTGTAGCAGCATTTAACAAGCTAGTCTGTAAAAGAATGTTTGCAAATTTGTGCTCCAGCCATATGCATTCCTAAAACTTGGTTAAGAATGTTCAGTAAATGGAACAATTTATTTTACTTCAGCCACCAAGAGGTGGTAAAATGACAATAATTACCATTGCAGATACACAAACATCCTAAGATATGCTTTCCTTCTTTTCCTCTAAGGCCCAACTTTCTACTATGTAAAATTAAACTGCTTGTTTAATATTTAAACCAATACAAATATTATTTAGTGTGCAAAAATGTTTAATCCTTGAATCAGGTCCAGTATAAGAACACAAAATGATGTCTGCATAGACATTCAAATACCTTGAAAGAAGGAGAAGCAGAGAAGTTATGTGGTTATTGTAAAATCAATAAAAGCTTCAGGAAAGATTACAGAAGTGTTTACTGGAAGTACTAGTAGCTAGAAGCTAAGAAATAAAGAAAGGCAGCAAAATACATAAAGCAAGATAAGCTGTTGAGTTGCATATTTGCCTGTTTTTTTGAGTAGAGTTTGAATGATCTCATCATGTTTCATTAACTCTGATAAATCCAATTTACACCTTAATTCCAAAAATTACAAAGAAGGCTGTGTGTGTGTTGTAGTGTTTCTATATGAATTCTGCTTCAGATTGGCATTTTGTTTTAGTGTAAGCAGCCATGCACTTCTTCCAGGACCACACATATAGAAAATGGGGTGATGCAACATTTTTTCCATTATTTCATTTGTGTTGCAATGTTATGTATTCTACTATGTTTCATGTGACTGAAGTACTAATTTTAAAATATGTAAGTCACTCACACATCTTTATCTACACAGAGGGCCAGGCCATCAACTGAACCCCCTACATCTAATATAGTAAAATGTGCAGGTCAAATATCACCTGCTGTTCAAAGGCATTTATTTTTGATATTATCTTTTACAGACATACTTTTCTAAAAAGCTGGTGCACCAGGAATTCATCTTGTTGTAGACAAAATATGCATCAGCTGCTGTGCAAGAGATTGGCATTGCTGATACCACAGATAAATCAATGCCATTTAGTAAGACATTAGCCTGAAAAAGGAACCTACTCAAGTGAGAGAAACTTGCATATAAAAACTTACAAATACATCCTGCTTTGCTCAAAAGAAGATTATCATAAAAATACTTAGTAATAAGGAAAAGAAAAGGGCAATGTTTTAATTTTTTTTAGCAATTGTCTTTTATTTATTTATTTGGTCCAATTCATGGAATGCTTTTTTCCAGATATTTAGAAAACAAAACCAACAAAAAATAAACAACAGTAATTCAAATTTAACACAAGTTGCACAAAGATTCATGTTAGTCCTGCTGGAATCTGTTGTAAGACATTTGCAGCCAGGATATGCTGGATTTGTGAACACATTCAATCCAGGAATGGCAATAAGCTGTGGCCATTCTTCCACTGTACCTAGTAACTTTGGGCACTTAAAATCTAATAACAAGGAGTCTACAGCCCAGTCTCCTTTCTGCCTTTTTTCAATTTCATATAGCTATAAAACCCCAAGTTGTCCTGAAAATAATCTAGTAAACATGATTAACATGATCTTTATGACGAAAAGCTATTTTTGGATGAAACTGTAAAATTAGACCCTTTAAAGGTCACTCTTTATATTCTTTCAAACCCTGTAACATTCATTAGCAATTATAGTAGTTTGTCAATCTACATTGGATTATCATTGAACATTAGCTTTCACATTCAAGTTTACTGTCATATATACAGGTTAAGAAGATGGACAAGTTTACAGAGTACAGCAAAAATCTTACTTGCATGTCTGACCAACATACAATGTGCCTGTTTTTGTAAAACATAGTCCTATGTTCAGATGTTCTTATCAATGCTCTATATATTATAAGACTTAACAGTCACTAACATAACATGGAAGTAGAGTGACTAGCTATTCTGAGTCTAACTGACACGTTGAAGTATTAAAGGTAGGTGACAGTGCATAGCACCAATTGGTGAATGAAGATTTTGTTTCAGAAAATGTTAAACTTCCACTCCCTGTTTAAATTAGCCATCAAATACCAATTTAATATATCCAAGTAAGATTATTCAAAATGTCTAATCCTTCCATTATAATTTACCATTTCAGTGGCAGCAAAGGTATTAAATTAGCTTAGTAAATAAGCAGTAATTTAGCCAGCAAACTGACAGAAAATAGTCCTCTGGGGGTTTATGATCTTTCATAATTGGCAATGTCCAACATCCATGTACAGTATTCTACAATATTATAAGTACAAGTTACATTTTTAAGGATGCCAATTGCTTTGACAAATAAAACTTTATCTGCATAGTAATGTTAGAGTACTGAGTTCACTAAAATTCAGCACACACTGGGATAGATGGGAAAAATGCAGTAGGGTAAACATGAAACTTCAAAGAAAATAATAATTATAATTTTACTAGACTACCAATGGTTTTACTTAACTGGTCATTTGGAAAGCTGTAGTTTAAGCCAGGTGTCTCAAGCCTGGAAGGCCTCAGTGGCTACAGGTCCATCCATCCATCCATTTTCCAACCCGCTGAATCCGCACACAGGGTCACGGAGGTCTGCTGGAGCCAATCCCAGCCAACACAGGGCACAAGGCAGGAACCAATCCCGGGCAGGGTGCCAACCCACCGCAGGACACACACAAACACACCCACACACCAAGCACACACTAAGGCCAATTTAGAATCTCCAATCCACCTAACCTGCATGTCTTTGGACTGTGGGAGGAAACCGGAGTGCCCGGAGGAAACCCACGCAGACACGGGGAGAACATGCAAACTCCACGCAGGGAGGACCCGGGAAGCGAACCCAGGGGCTACAGGTTTTCATTCCAAATAATGGAACAACTAATGGAACATACTTTGCAGTCCCAAGCCATATATTGTAATTATAGTAGCACATATCATTAACAGTTATAGTTGGCTATTATTATCAAATTGGTTGCTGTAAAAACATGAAGGCATTGTATCTGCTGATGCACCATTGGAGATGCTAAAGAAGATTAGTACTTATTGTTAACTATTTAAAGAGAAAAATACATAACTTCCATTTGGAATCCTAGCAAACAAGTCAATTAAGTAAATGGCTAATTAAAAAAGTGGATGAAATGAAAACCAAAAACCACTATGGCTTGCTAGGAACCAAATTTGAAACTCCTTGCTTAAACCATCATGCTGTAATTATATATTTTGAGCTTGAAAGAGAAATAAATGATATAAAAGAGCAACATATGAAGACTTTCCAGATGCCATCTGACTTACCAGTACCAGGGTTTCTTTTTCCCCACTTTCTCCTATACAGTAATCCCTCCTCGATCGCGGGGGTTGCGCTCCAGAACCCCCCGCGAAAGGTGAAAATCCGCAAAGTAGAAACCATATGTTTATATGTTTATTTTTATATTGTCTTGCTTGGGTCACAGATTTGCACAGAAACACAGGAGGTTGTAGAGAGACAGGAACTTCATTCAAACACTGCAAACAAACATTTGTCTCTTTTTCAAAAGTTTAAACTGTGCTCCATGACAAGACAGAGATGACAGTTCCATCTCACAATTAAAAGAATGCAAACATATCTTCCTCTTCAAAGGAGTGCGCGTCAGGAGCAGAAAATGTCAGAGAGAGAGAGAGAGAGAGAGAGAGAAAAGCAAACAAAAATCAATAGGGCTGTTTGGCTTTTAAGTATGCGAAGCACCGCCGTATAAAGCAGCTGCAAGGAAGAGAACAAAGTGAAGGTAGTCTTTCAGCATTTTTTAGAGGAGCATCCATATCCTCTAGGCCAGTATGCGGACAGCCCCTCTGCTCACACCCCCTCCGTCAGGAGCAGAGAATGTCAGAGAGAGAGAGAGACAGAGAAAAACAAACAATCAAAAATCAATATGTGCCGTTCAAGCTTTGAAGTATGCGAAGCACCGTGTGGGAAGCATGTCGCTTGACAAAGCCAGAAGGGAGCAATCTGAAGATAATCTTTCAGCATTTTTAGATGAGCGTCCGTATCATCTAGGGGTGCGAACAGCCCCCCTACTCACACCCCCTCCGTCAGGAGCAGAGAATGTCAGAGAGAGTGAGAGAGAGAGAGAGAGAAAAACAAACAATCAAAAATCAATATGTGCCGTTCAAGCTTTGAAGTATGCGAAGCACCGTGCGGGAAGCATGTCACTTGACAAAGCCGGAAGGGAGCAATGTGAAGATAATCTTTCAGCATTTTTAGATGAGCGTCCGTATCGTCTAGGGGTGCGAACAGCCCCCCTGCTCACACCCCCTCCGTCAGGAGCAGAGAATTTCAGAGCAAGAGAGAGAGAAAAGTAAACAATCAAAAATCAATACGTGCTGTTTGATCTTTTAAGTATGCGAAGCACTGTGCAGGAAGTATATCGCTTGACAAATCAGCCACATGTAAGCCCAGCAAGGATGGCAGCAATGTGAAGGTAGTCTTTCAGCGTTTTTTGAGGAGCAGCCGTATCCTCTAGGGGTGCAAACAGCCCCCGTGCTCACAACATATTTCAGGAGTTTTATTTAATACGTAATACGGGCTCTGGTTGGGTAGCTTCTCAGCCATCTGCCAATAGCGTCCCTTGTATGAAATCAACTGGGCAAACCAACTGAGGAAGCATGTACCAGAAATTAAAAGACCCATTGTCCGCAGAAATCCGCGAACCAGCAAAAAAATCCGCGATATATATTTAAATATGCTTACATATAAAATCCGCGATAGAGTGAAGCCGCGAAAGTCGAAGCGCGATATACCGAGGGATTACTGTAACTGATTCTGACATTTAACACTTGTTCTGTAAACCTGGCCCTATATCCTAACATCTTTTCTCCTTAGATTTCATACAAGACTACTTGCTGTACAAGAAGGCTCTTGTGACTGCTTTTCATAAGAAGCTGTCCTTCAGCTCAGGTGTTATTGAAAATTAGGGTCCAGTCTCTCTTGTGCTATCTCTGACACTGGAACTCACAGCTGACAAATACCTTTCATCACTTCTGTTAAACATCTGCAAGATTTCTTCCCTCAGCTTTTTTTCCACCTCTGTGCTGACAATACCCAGATACTCCTTTCACTTCTTTCCAGCCACAGGTTTCAGCCCAGAATATAATAATAATAATAATATATTTTAATATATCAGACAAAAACAACAAAGTTAGCTTCAACATTTTCACAATAATACAAATTTCACAATTAAAAACAACATAAAACAGTTTGATAGAGTAATAAAGCAGGTTCAAAAACAACTCTTAAGATAAACTGTAAATAAGTAACACTTTAAAGACCCAAGGATAAATATTAATCACTGTTGACTGCCAAATGCACAGTCATAAATATGTCTTAAATTAGACATAAAGTAAGTAGACATTATTTCAGGAACCCTGACAATTTGTAGAAGATTGTTTCATAGGATGGGACCATAAGATCAGAAAACATTGCCAATCGTAGTACATCTAGTAGCTTTATCTACACAAAATGCAGAAGGCTAGATGAGTCAGCCCTGAGAGAAGGCTAAGCTATTTGTGTATTGATTAAGTCTTGGAGGCAGATGGGAAAGTAAGCAATTCTACATTTGTTAACAAGGAGAAAGATCTTGAAATGGATAGCCTACTTTTGTAGACATCCAATGTAACTATAATAAAACTGGAATGATACAAGTGGATTTACATGTTTTTGAATGAACAGCTACAGCACAGTTTTGGGCAAACTGTATCCACTGAATGATCATTAGTGAAAGATTAGCAGACTGAGGGGAACAGTTACAGACTGTGATGATATGAACGTGCACAATTTGATAGGTTAGTCAGTTAGTAATGCAACTTTGAAACTATAGTGGACAGTCAGTTTTGCTACACTGCAACTGTTACTCATCCACTTCTGGATGTCATCTGATTATTAAGCAGCTAAAGAAAATAATTTATTATTTCTTTGCACTTAGCTAACACCTATAGCCTGGATGCTGAACAAGATCAAGGTAAATCACAACTGTTAACAGATATTTATTGTTTAACATTTGAAGCATAGACAGGTTAAGTGACTTTCTCAGCATTGCACAGTGAGGTAGAGGCAGGGCTTGAACCAGCAGCAGTTTCCATTTCCATCCGCTGTTTATGTGAAGTTGTAAAGGCATAATCTGTAGGTATTTAGTTTCTTTATTAGTATATGCATTGTTTGAGTTTTAGTTGTTCCTTTTACAATTTTGCAAATGTTTAGTGAGCATGTAAATATATATGTATATGATTGTTCAGGCCTATTTTTATGCATTTGAATATGAAGTATAGGATGTCTTTGCGCTAAAGAATCTGTTTTGTAATATTTATACCATTTCATGAGGAAATAATAACAAAGTAGTTTGTATTAAATTTGAAGTCATTTTTAAAGAAGAATGTATATTAAGTTAACAAATTCTGATAGGTATTGCTTGTTACTTTACAGTTTCACACCACTTTCATTAAATGCCTGAACATCACCAGTGCCTTGGGTGTTTGTTGAAGGAGTGTTTAGCTCACTACATAATTATGTACGCAAACACGTTGTGAGGGCAGAAGAGTGAAAAGATTTACTTTATTTCAAGAGCAGCAGCCACATGGATCGGAAACATGTTTGTTTGTTTCACTTTAGCCAGCAATGTCTGACACAAACCCCAACAACACTGATCCTCAGGACCTAGAAGTCAGGTCCAAATGCATGCATCAGCAGTTTCAGATCACTTAACGTAAGTCCTCAGTTAGCATTGCTGCAGCACAGGCCTGTGCAAAGGCTGAAGCTGCAGGTGCAAAGGCTACATACGCCAAGCAAGAGATAGAGATGAAAGGCATATTGAGAAGCAACTTTAAAGGCTCTTAGGGAAGAGGCTGAGGCTGAGGCTGCATTAGTAGAGGCACAGGTTCTTCAAGAAGCAGCGTTTAAAGAAAATGACGAACACATCAGTGAAGCTAAATACTTCATGAAAATGACACAGAGCTTCATTACAACATTCAGGAAGCAACAATCACTTATCCTCCACCTCCCACATGATTAGACTTTTGTAGTTCCCTTCATGACAAACAAAAGTTGCCACAGTCAGAACTCTTGCATTCTCTTACCAAACAACCATCAAAACAAAGGCTTCATGTTAAACACTGCATACATTTCAATAATTTTGACTCTGGTGCAAAGACCTCCAAAGCACACTAGCAATTCAATACAGCAGTGTATAAAGAAAACCAGCTCCCGTCCATCTGTTCAAGCAGATCTTCAGATACAGTATATCTGACCTTGCAACCAATTTGGCTCATCGTGATCTTTTAACAGGAGAACTTAAGATGTTTGACAATCAGTAAATTATCTGTCCTGGAAATCTAGCTTTAACAATGCCATAGGACTGGACCTCAAACCAAGTGAAGAACTAGACATTCTTATTAAGTGGCTTGATGGCGAGTCACTGCGGCATGTTAAAAGGATCAGAACAGTTCATGCCCATCATCCACTATCTGGCTTGAAAATGGTTTGGGAAAGACTTGACAGACTTTATTGCTCTCCAGAAGCAATTGAAGCTTCACTTTTCACTAGATTTGATGGCTTTCTGAAAGTCTCAGCAAAAGGCTACCAAAGACTTCAAGAGCTTTGAGATTTGCTCCTTGAAATAGAAGCAGCAAAAAATGATGGTTACTTACCTGGACTTAGTTTACTTGATATTGCCAGAGAAATAAATTCTATTGTGGAGAAGCTGCCCTACAACCTTCAAGAGAAATGGACTTCTCAGGGTTCATGGTATGAAAGAGAAAATTGTGTACAATATCCTCCATTTTTGTTCTTTATAAATTTTTTGCTGCAATGCAGAGATGGGAACTGATTCCAGTTTTGTTCTCCCAGCTTCTAGGGCAGGGTCATTCAGAAGTGAACGGTTGTTGTCCAAAACATGGAAACCTACCAATCCCATCTCATTACATATAACTGCTATTGAAGACTCTACTACACTTAACCTCCTCTGAAAAATCTCTAGAGGATCCATCCAAAAAATGTCCAATTCATAATAAGCCTCCCGCTCTCAAAAACTGCAGAGCTTTCAGAGAAAGACCATATGAAGCATGCAAGAACTTTCTTAAGGAACATAGCATTTGTTTCAGATGCTGTGCTTCATCAAACCACCAAGCTAAAGACTGTAAAGCTGTCATCCACTGTTCAGAATGTATCAGTGACACATTTCAGATCTTCACGCAGGTCCAGCACCCTGGATTGCAAGAGAACCTAACCTTTCTGCCACAGGGCATGGCAGGGAGCAAACTGAACATGCTGAAACTGTGGCTACTTCTACATGTACAAATGTTTGCGGAAGGAGTCTCCAAGGCAAGTCCTGTTCTAAAATATGTTTAGTAAATGTATATCAATAAGGACACCCCAAAAAGAAAGCAAAAATGTATGCAATGCTAGATGATCAGAGCAATGTGCTGTTGGCAAGATCTGCATTTTTTGACATTTTTAACATCCAGAGTGACAACACATCCTACACCCTAAAGACATGTGCTGGAACTACAGAAATGTCTGGAAGACAAGCCAGTGGATTTGTAATGGAATCAGTCAATGGAGAGGTTCACCTTACACTGCCAACCCTTATTGAGTGCAATTTGATACCCAACAACAGGGATGAAATCCCTACACCTGAAGCTGCATACAACCATCTTCATCTCAGAGTTATTGCTAAAAGCATTCCACCTCTTGACCTCTGTGCTGAGATTCTCCTGTTGCTTGGCAGAGACATTATCTGTGCACACAAAGTAAGAAGCCAATGCAATGGTACAAATAACACTCCCTATGTCCAACGATTAGATCTTGGATGGGTCATTATCAGTGATGTCTGTTTGGGGGGCATCCACAAGCCCTCTTTGAAAGTCCTCCAAACCAGTGTCCTTGAGAACAGATGACCAAGCTACTTCCAACCTTGTGAAAGCAGTATCTGCATAAAAGAGAAGCTCTCAAATGAGAAGGGTAAATCAATGTCTATCTCATTTACTAGCTCTTGGTCACAGAATTTAGGCAAGCTAAACTTCAGTCATTCAGAGGATGACAAAAAACTAGCACCCTCTGTTGAAGATGAGACTTTCCTCCACATAATGAATACTGATGTTTTCAAGGATAACTCAAACAGCTGGGTGGCCTCTCTACCATTTTGTTCCCCTCGATTATTTCTTCCTAACAACAGAGAACAAGCCCTTAACTGTCTCTTGTCTATCAAACACACTTTAAAAAGAAAAAAACTAAATGAAAAACCATTTTATTGAATTAATGAAGAAGATTTTTGCCAATGGACATGCTGAACCAGCATCACAAATGGAGAACACCAAACAGTGCTGATACTTGCCACGTTTTGGCATTTATCATCCCTCAAAAAACACAGCAAATTAGAGTTGTATTTGATTCAAGTGCACGTTATAAAGGCATTTCACTTAATGATGTGCTGATACGAGGTCCAGATATGAATAATAGCACTAAGTGGAGTTCTTATCTGCTTTAGTACAGAGTGAATAGCAGTGATGGCTGTCATTCAGCAAATGTTTCACAGCTTTGTTTTAAGAGAAGAGCACTGTGACTATCTTCACTTTTTGTGGTTTTACAACCACCAACTCGATGATGAAAATGAGGACTATCACATGAAGGTCCATGTTTTCATCAACTATACATCCCCAGCAGTGGCCATTTATGGGCTAAAGAGGACAGCTTTAGAGGGTGAAATTGAATTTGGTGCTAAAGCAAGACTATTCATAGAAAGGCATTTCTATGTTGATGATGACCTGAAATAATTTTCCAGTATTTCTGAGGCCATTGATGTACTCAAAAGAACTCAAGACATGTTGGCTCAGTCTAAGATTGCATCAAACAGCATTGAAGTGATGCAAGCCCTCCCAGGAGAGGATTTAAGCAGCAATCTGTGTGATCTTGACTTTGACCTAGACCAACCTTCCATGCAGTGCAGTCTAGGCCTTAGATGGGATCTTGCAAAAGACGCATTAACCTTTCAGGTAGATGTCGGTGAGAAGCCCTTCACACGCCATAGTGTCTTATCTACGGTAAACAGTCTGTTAGATCCCCTTGGATTTGTTGCTTCTGTAAGCATACAAGGTCGTCTTATTTTGACAAAACTTATCCGTAGTGTATGTGAATGGGATACATCACTTCCCAATGAGAAGCGCAAAGCGTGGCAGAAATGGAGTTACTCCCTTCAGCATCTTAAAGAAATGACAGTACCCAGACTTTACACATCGCTCTCATTTTTATCAGCTCAAAGGAAAGAGATCTGTATCTTCTGTGATGCATCAACTAAAGCAATTGGGGAAGTTGTTTACCTTAAAGTCACAGATGCCAAAGGAAAGACTGAAGTGGGTTTTATCTTTGGTAAGGCAAAACTAGCTCCAAAACCAGAAATTACAATTCCAAGGCTAGAGCTCTGTGCAGCCTTCCTTGCAGAGATGATTTCTAAAGAACTGGACACGAAACTGGATGACACAAGGTTTTTCACAGACAGCAAAGTAGTCCTTGGCTGTATATTTAATGACACCAGAAGGTTCTATGTTCATGTCCACAATCGGATCCAGCGTATTAAGTATTCATCTCAACCAAGTCAGTGGAACTATATTCCAACCCACCTAAACTCATGGTTAACTGGACCTGCTTTCCTGGCTGATGCAAGACGAAATCAGCTACAGACAGAAGTATTTGACCTCGTTGATCCTGCATCTGATGTAGAGATACATCCAGAGGTAACTGTGTGTGTGTGTCTCACAAACGTCATAGAACCAGCTTGGCAGTGCATGTTTTGAGTGATTTTCAAGCTGGAAATCACTTTGTTGGGCTATTGTTCACCTCTTACACATCGCTCATAACTTTAAACTAGTGACCAAGAATAATGCTTGTCATGGCTCGCATGTATGCAACAAACCTTTTACCAAGGAACAGTATGACCAAGTCAAAGCTTGTATTTCTAATTAGTGTTCAAATTGAGGACTATGCAGAAGAAATTAATTATGTCAGGAAAAGAAATTTGCAAACAAAACTCTCTAATTAGATTTTGTCTGTTTGTTGACTCACAAGGTCTACCTCAGGTTGGAGGCAAGTTGATGAAGGCACATCTCTCATCAGATGAAATACACCCAATAATTATAACTGGTAAGCACCATGTTGCCAGACTGCTTATTAGACACTACCATGAACAGGTGCAGCATTAGGGCAGACATTTTACTGAAGGGATTGTAAGAGCAGCTGGTTTCTGGGTTGTAGGGGGAAAGCGAACCGTCAGCAGTGCAATTCACAATTGTGTGACCTGTCGTAAGCTAAGAGGAAAAAGGAAAGAAAAAAAGATGGCAGATTTGCCGATAGATCGCCTAAGCACAGGTCCTCCATTCACTAATGTGGGATTAGATGTATTTGGTACATGGACCAGCTACAAGAAAAACACGTGGTGGCTACCTAAATACCAAATGTTGGGCAGTAATATATACTTGCCTATGCACACTAGAAATACACATTGAGTTATTGAATCAATGGACACTTCCAGTTTTATTAATGCTCTCAGGCGGTTCTTTGCAATCAGAGGACCTGTAACGAAGCTAAGATTTGACCAAGGAATAAATTTTGTAGGAGCCTGCAGAGAGTTACAAATAGACTCTAATGTCTGCAACAACAAGGAAGGTTGAAGATTGTCAAAGATGATTCTTCTAGTATCTGGGGACACAGATCTATGAACGTTATTTTACAGAGTTGATCCGATTTGTTAAGTTTGTGTTAGTTTGACATCTTACAGATGCCCCGCGGGGAGTGTTCTGTTCTCTGTTAAAATGTGTTCATAGGGGACCTCTAGTGGCTGAATTAGGTATTGTTTTTATTGTTATTAAGACTGGCTTGAAGCAAGCAACACATGGAGAAGCAGGTGATAGACATCCATTTCCATCCGCTGTTTAATTGCCCTTGTAAAGGCATAATCTGTAGGTTTTTTGTTTCTTTATTAGTATATACATTGTTTGAGTTTAGTTGTTCCTTTTACAATTTTGCAAATGTTTAGTGTACATGTAAATATGTATATGATTGTTCAGGCCTCTTTTTATGCATTTGAATATGAAGCAGTAGGATGTCTTTGCGCTAAAGAATCTGTTTTGTAATATTTATACCATTTCATAAGGAAATAATAACAAAGCAGTTGTATTCAATTTGAAGGCATTTTAAAAAAAGAATGTATATTAAGTTAACAAATTCTGATAGGTATTGCTTGTTACTCTACAGTTTCATACCACTTTCATTAAATGCCTGAACATCACCAGTGCCTTGGGTGTTTGTTGAAGGAGTTTTTAGCTAGCTGCATAACTACGTACGCAAATATGTGGTGAGGGCAGAAGAGAACCACCTAACTAAACCAGTCTTCACATTGTGAAATGCTTAAAAGTCTGACGGGAAGACTGTGTATCATTCATTAGAGACTCGTTAGAGCTGCCTAGCAATGATGTTGTAAAGCACTTTAAATGTACAATCAAATGGGAGGACATTTACAGTTAGTACAGAATCAAAATACAGCTTTTCAGAATTAATGTTTTAACAGTGTGACATTAATGATACTGGCTTCATACGTCAGAGTTCCTTCCAACTTATGCGCTGAAGCCTCCAAATAACCTGATTTTGTCTGAAACAGGAATATTCCAGACTGCTTTGTCAAGGGAAACATTGAAGTTGTGCTTTTCTTCCTGTGCTGAAAACAGCATAAGTACATACTGTATGCGCTGATGATTGTCAAATGGGAACCTTTCGCCATTGGAATGAGCAAGTGTGCCCAGGCGTGCTTTAAATGGACATCGCACCAATACTTCCATACATGCGGGTTCCATACTAAGAACATACACCATCACCTAATGGTAGTTCTCTTCATCTGTTGACTATCGTCTTAGGACTTTGATGCAGAAGAAAGGATGAGGAAGATAGATGGAAGGAAGAGCCTGTGCAAAGGAGTTATTGATATCGGTGGTAGTGAGGGTGCATAATCTTAATTCATTCCGCTTTACTTCTTGGAATCCACGTGGCAAACCAACTTCAAATTGAAAATGTACAGTGCAAAGTTGCACCACTTTGGAAGGTTAGTCTTTATCAGGAACTTACTTCTGACCTTGCTGCCATGGGTGGCCCTACCAGGAGTACATGTCTCCTGACAGAATTGCTCAGGGGATCATATGTCACACAAAACCATCTGCCCTGTTAAGGCGCTGATTCAATGGAGGGTATGGAAAACAGACACTTAGACATTACGATAGATAGATAGATAGATAGATAGATAGATAGATAGATAGATAGATAGATAGATAGATAGATAGATAGATAGATAGATAGATAGATAGATAGATAGATAGATAGATAGATAGATACTTTATTTATCCCCTCAGGGAAATTCAGGTGTCCAGTATCTACAACACATACTCCTTGCTTATAAAAGCAAGGAGAATAAAATAAATAAATAGTGAAAAGTACAAATGGGTCAATTATTACAGTGTTGGAAGGTTGGGTGGTGATCAGGTCATGAATTAACTGTATTGACAACAGCATTATAAAATCTCATGGCAGTGGGAACAAATGATCTTCTAAAGTGTTCTAGTCTACAGTGCAGTAAAAGAAGATTACTGCTTTGTTTACTTCTCTGACTTGCCAAAATTTTAAAAAAATTTATGGAGAGTGTGACTGCTGTTGTTATGGATGGCCTCTACCTTCTTCCCCATACACCTACCCTGCCCCTTCCTGTTCAGGATATCTGTGTTTACAGACCAGTCCAGTTTGTCATTGAGGTGGACACCTAGATATTTATAAGTATGCACCACCTCAATGTCATCCCCTCGGAATGTTAACAGGCTGAAGGTGCAGTTTAGACCTGCAGAAATCCACATTCATCTCCTTGGTCTTTGTTGTGTTTAGAACCAGGCACTTCTTATTGTTCCAGTCGCTGAAAGCTCCAATCAATTTTTTGTATTTGCAAGCACAGAATAACACATGGTTTAAGTCTCTATGTTTCACAGACAGAATGATTGTTGGCAGTAAATCATGCCGGCAAACTGTGGGCTATAACTTCTTTACTGGGGCTATAAACTTTGGCTCAACTATTTTAGGGTTTTAAGTTGTTGATGAAGAATAACAGAAACACACAGTACCTGATCAATTAATTATTAAATCAATCAATGAATCTATCTATCTATCTAAACAGTGTGGTGTATCTATCAAATTTGTCTTGTTTAACAATAATAGTTTGTTTTGTAAGACCTCTTAGCTAAATGTTTCAGAAAAATAAAGAACAATTCAAAATTGTAAACTTAGAGTCTTTGGGATATGGAAGGAAATCCCTTGTAGATACGGGAAGATATGATGAACTAATTATGATTTACTGTAACTCTATGAAATAATTTATTTATCTGGGTATACAGAGGTGGATTTTGTATAGTACTTCACCTAGCATGTTTCATCACATGGCATGAGGTAAAGACAGCCCTTGTGGTCACAGCTAAGAGGTTATTTATGAAACCCCTTCATATATTTCAATGTAAATGTTTTTAGGGATTAGAGAAGAGAGGCAAGGGAAGTAAATGTACTTTGCTTATCATTCTCTGAAACACCTGTATTTACTGGGAAAAATGTACTCTGGAGCAGTTGATAAACCAATAAGTAGCTAGACTACATAATTTTTTTTTATCTGGACTAAAATTGTTTTAAAAGTTTTAAATTAATATTAAGTGAAATTAACACAAAAATTAAAGAGAATATAAATAATGCAAAAAGAAAAGAACATTTAACAATTTTGGCTGAATACATGTAGAAGAAAAGAGGATTAACTGCACTTCATTTAGTGATCTTACTAAGGTCAGAGCTCTTGTGAACAGATTAAAAACATTTTGCAAAAGTTTAATAGAAAAAAGTGTTGTATACATTATGGTCAGCCCTTTTATTTTTGTAGACATCCATAATTTTTTTTTTTTTTAATGCAGGGACACCCATACTGCTGTGCCTTTTTTTGTTAAAAGTACTTACAGTATTCTGAGGGATATGCACACATAGCATTGAGGAGAAACATGGGTGGAGTGTTTAAAAAAATAAGTAAATCAAACAAATTCTGTGCCACTCTGGGATTGCCTAAAGCAGTTCATCATTGATGCCTGGATGATACAACAAACTTTACAAATTAACCTTTTGTTGTTTGCGGCCTTTATCTTCCTTGGGGATGTTATCATGAACATAGATCAAATTTGCATTAGTGTAACTGTTAGCTTGCTTCTGATGTGCTCTCAGCCTGATTGATAACGTAAGCGTAAATAGAAAGAATGATAACCCTGAAAATTAGTGTAAGTGATCTCCAGTATGCTTTAAAGTATGTCATTATCTGACTGTTTAACAAACCTCAACTAAAAATTCTTTATACTAAACAACACAAGAGACAGCATCTTTGAATGAAAAACATTTTTGTGCCCATTGTGTTTATTGCCTCATTTGAAAGATAGGGATTTGTTCTTGAACCACCCACAGGCTCAAAAGAATGCTAAGGCAAAATATTTACAAAATGTTTTATTTTTATTTAGAAGAAATACAATGAGGAAAGGTTAACAAGTGGAGCAAGAGCACATAAAGGAACAAAAAATATCTATCTATCTATCTATCTATCTATCTATCTATCTATCTATCTATCTATCTATCTATCTATCTATCTATCTATCTATCTATCTATCTATCTATCTATCTATCTATCTATCTATCCAAATAGTAACTACATTAAAATGTGCAGAAATATGTCACATATAAGTGTATATTTGTGCAACATAATATCAGTTTTGTCTGGGTAAGAATAATGCTCTGTAACTCCCATTCTTTACTGTCTTATTTGTACTCACTTTGTTTACAAAAACAGTATAAATTGCCCCCATATAGTATCACTTCACAACTGGAAAAAATCCAAGAAGTCTAAAATTTCCATTTTATCAAAAACACTCTTTTTATTTTAAATAATAAAACATATGGAAATTGCTAAACTGTGTGGTAGATAGCCCAGACACAGACAGACGGACATCATTTTAAATCCAACACACGTTTATTTACAAAATATGAAGGTGCACAAACCCAGTGCTGCAGCACCAATCACCCCACAAGTCCAGGACAAAACCACACTCTGCGTTTCCTCTCTTCAGGCCGCCTCTTTCCTCTCCTAGACCTCGTCCTCTTCCATCCGACTCCAGCCCTGAATGAAGCTGAGGTGGACCCTTTAATTATCCCCCGGATGTGCTCCAGGTGTGCTCCGGCAATCTTCCACCGACACGACCCAGTGTGGCGGAAGTGCCGGCTGTATCCCCGGAAGCACTCCGGGTGCCCCTGCTCCTCTTCCCCCCAGCACTTCCTGGTGTGGCGGAAGTGCTGAGGTCCAAGGCTCTCCAGGCATTGGGGCGCCCCCTGGCGGTGACCACAGGCCCCTACAGGGTTGGGCTTCACAGCCCTGTACCCGTGGTCCCCAACACAACCAGGACGGACGCCCCCTCGTGGTTTGGAGGAGGCGTGAGCCCTCCTCCGGTCCTCTTGGGCGTCCCGGCTGGGTACCACCCCCAGCCGCGTGCCACAACTGATATCACAAAGTACCCAGGATATCTGACAAATGTAAGAGTATGTCCATATTAAAAATAGCATATTATTACACAATAAACAGATATTACTTCAACACTATGAAAAAAAGTGAAGTAAATTTCTTTGTCTATCACAGAACTCACACATGTAACTACATAAATACATGCATTGGAGGAATTTAGAAATGTCACTTACACAAAAACCTAATGCTTTCAAGGAGATAGGGAGATCAAACAATGAAACAAAGCATGCCTTAAGCACCTTGAGATACAAGACTAATTCAACAGGCCTTGGTTACAATGTTTACAGCAGCATATACTGTAGCTCCTTGATTGAAGAATTGCTTATGTAGTACCTCTGGTCTGTCCAAAGACTCTGTCTTTTTTATGACTGTCTAAACTATTTGTGTTTTGTAGACTGTGGATAGAAAATGTACTAATTTTAATATTTTTGTAGTCTCATAGTATATGCCTTTTGGTAGCTTCACAAGTCTTGTTATGAAGTTTTCTCTCTATATATAAAAGAAAATCACTGGAATGGAAAGCAAATGCAAGGCTACGATACGTGATAATCTTGAAAGACATTTTAAAGACCCGCGAGACCAAGGAGACTTGCCAAGGTGCATCTTGCGGGGACCGTAAACATGAGACTTGGTGCCAAGAGATTGTCCCAGGGCCGTAGCGGCTGTACAGGCTTTAAAAATATCGAAGGGCAGCGCAACAGCAGCTACCCCAACCAAACGCGAGCAGCGTTATACATTCTGCAAGAAAGAATTCAACCACGCCCGCAGCCAGAAATAAAAGACAGGTATTGCTTTTACAAAGTCACGCGAGACCAGGCAGTGAGTCATCATTTAAAACAAGTCAACAGACCTCTAAGCTAGCAGTTGTTGGATTGCTTTTGGCAGGCAAGCATCATGTGCTACCAGCTCTTAAAACAACGACATGCGACAGGCAGAAGAGGCAGCTAGCAAGCAGCAAAAAGACAGCAAATGATCCAAAGGCATATGCTTAGCGTACGTTCAGCCGCAACACCCTTCACAACACGAGCAGTATTATATGTCTGGGAAGAAAGAGATGTAACCACACGCAAGGCAGGAAATAAAGAAACAGGTATTGTTTTTACAAAAGTTTTTAAAGTAAAAGTGAAAATAATGCATATGTAACAATTCAAAACAAAATAACAATCTCTTTAAATTGTAGATTGCCTGCCTAAGGTAAAGTCATCCCTGATGAATGGGGACGTGGGAATGAGGGGTCCTTTCATCGGATTAGTGCTATTTCAGATGTGGAATGGCAAAATGGGGGAGGCAGCTTGATGAATGAGTTCTCCAGGACTTAAAACAAATCCAAATCATATTATGTGATATCATCTAATGTGAAATTCTACTCCGTACTTCTAGAATTTTTATTTTTATACTGTATTGAGGCCGCGGTGGGTTGGCACCCTGCCCGGGATTGGTTCCTGCCTTGTGCCCTGTGTTGGTTGGGATTGGCTCCAGCAGACCCCCGTGACCCTGTGTTCGGATTCAGCGGGTTGGAAAATGGATGGATGGATGTATTGAGGATTTATTCTGTTCTATGTATTGAATTGTATTGTATTGACCCCCTTCTTTTGGACACCCACTGCATGCCCAACCTACCTGGAAAGGGGTCTCTCTTTGAACTGCCTTTCCCTAGGTTTCTTCCATTTTTTCCCTACAAGGGTTTTTTTTGGGGAGTTTTTTCTGGTCTTCTTAGAGGGTCAAGGCTGGGGGTGCTGTCAAGAGGCAGGCCCTATTAAAGCCCATTGCAGCATTTCTTGTGTGATTTTGGGCTGTTTAAAAAATAAATTGTATTGTATATCTGGTAAACCAAACACAGGGGTTGGCGAGCGAAGCGAGCAGGGGGCAGAGCCCCCTAGTATTCTTAAATATCAAGGTTTCATTTTTTTTCTACTGTATATTTTAATTTGTTTTATCTGCAAATAGGTGAAGTACACATAGTTCATAAATTACAAATTGTTAGCCAAGAAATGTGCAAACTGTAAGGATCTAAACACTTTCATGGGCCATAATTTATACAATACAATACAATTGCAATTCAGAGAGAGGGAATAGAATAAATAAAAATAATTAAGGTGTCCATTTTATTGCTTCTGAAAAGTCAATAGTATTTTAACCACCTACTACTGGCTGGATGAAGTATTATTAAGTAATTAAAATAGAAGGTGGAAATATGTGTCTGGTAGGTATGTGCCTTGGATAAATTCCAGTTTTATGTCTGAATATTTAGCTTTAGTAGCATTGTTCTACTACAGTAAACTAGGAATGTTTACTGTCTAACATCAATTTGAATAAATATTACTTCTTATATACCATTTTGTTTCAACAATTACAGAGATTTAGAAATAATTAAACAACATGATTTACATTAACTAGGTCAACAGATTAGCATCTTTACCACATGCAGTAAGATTGTAAGGATGAAACATCTTTTAACATATTTAACTCAGAAAGGTGCAAAATTTGAAATATTGGTTTAATCGGGGATGCCAAACATCAAAATATAAGGTGTTGTATGCTGAATATATAGTTTACACAAGGTATCAAATAACAGAAAATCAAAATTATTCCTAGCTTCAGCTTGTTTACACAATAGGCCAGTCATTAACTTGTACCGTTTGCCTACTTTGAGTGGGTGAGGTGTAGCTAAGCCTAACAGAAGATTAAGGAGTTCGTAATAGGTTTACTAAAAGCAGAGACAGACATGGAATGCTATGAGTCCTTAGTAGCAGGACAGTTATCCACCGGGCACTTAAGACTAAAGTGTAACAATTTCCTTACATAAAATAGGTTCACATCAGTGCCTTCTTATGAGGAGCACAAAGGTTTTGAATTCTTCAGGAGATTTTTAAAAATTTACTGTATATATAAAAGCAGACTTGTTCAGTTACTTTCTTTTTCTGGTCTATTTACCCAGCAAAAAAATCTCAATGCAGCAATTATAACTAATATGATAATTTTAAGTCTAAACTAGGGGGCTTTGCTCCCTGCTCGCTTCGCTCGCCAACCCCCCTGCCTGCACTATGCACCAGCAGCTTCGTATCTCTGCCACTCGCATATGTGGATTTCCACTTTCACCAAACAACAAAACTTTTAATTCTCACAAATAGGCCTCTTCATTGGGAAGAAACACTACTTTTCCCTGATAGCAACACAGATTAGACAATCTACAGGTCTCCGACTTAAAGTTTAAATCCGAACAATATATTCGATCTTTTTTCACTGTTACGTTATTTCACCGAGTAATAATTTCAGTTTGTTTGCACTAATGCGATCTATACTATCACTTTTTTGAGACTTTCAAATTTTCGTACTTCCATTATCTCTAACCTGTTCTGCATGTGTACCGCGCCAATGTTTTTAAATTCTTTACGACGTTCTACTTTGTCATCTACTCTTTGTCTTTTATTTCCGGCCCCGGGCGTGGTTAAATCTCTTGGCACAAAGTCTCTTCTTGCGGGACATGAAAGTGTCTCTCTGAGAAAGTCACATCTCGTCTCTCTTCCCAAATTTTTTTTATTATAATAGAGAGATATGAAAGGCTTATTTGTAAAGGCTTATTTTAATATTCTTTATTTCTCTTCCAATATTTTAACTATTGTTATGATGACTGGAACTACTAGCACTTATTGCAAGTGAAACCAGAGTGAAAACCGTAAAAATCAAGTCTGTTGTTTTTTTTTCTGCTTTCCTTCATTATCATTTTTGGTAGTTACAGTATCTGCACATTAAATGGCTCATATCCCATGGCGTTACTAGTTCCTGTCTCTCTTTATTTTGTTTTCCTCTCCACAACCATTTTCCTTTGGTGGGGCAGACGGTCCATTCTTCTTATTAATTGTTAGTTACTCGGTGACCTTCACCTTGACTCAGAATGATTGATGTGCAGTGGGTGAGTGCCATGAGAGTAGGGGACTGATGTATCTCTGCTCGACTGCTTCTTTTATGACTTGTATTTGTTTGATTTGTATACATGTTCTGAGTATCATTGCTAATGAGGCATGAAGGGTTTTGTAACAGTTTAAAGCTCCACATGAGAGAGGCTGTTAAAATCCTGGAATGCTCCCAAAAACATGATAATATAATCATTTCAGTTCAGTTAATTTTTGTATAGCATAGGCTCAGGGTGCTTGCACAAATGTACAATTGTATTTCAATAATATGATACTGCTAATCCTTCCACCATTAACATACATGAAAACTGAAACAAATTAACACAACAAAACAAAGCAGTATCAAATTTTATAAACATATTATGACAATATAAAGTTCATTATAAAGGAAATATCGGAAATGCCTTTCTGACAAGTCATTTATAGTAGATGAAAGAACAAAAACTCCAGTGAACAGAATTACTGGAGAAAATACACCTCTGGGGAATCTAATATAAATTGTAATCATCAGAGTCACAGTTCTAAAGACATAAGTTAAACTGCTGTCCACTCCCTCCCTGGCATTGTATGATAGCTTAAATATATGCCTGAAGAGTGTAAAATCAAGATTAAATCCTTTGCCATTGATTCCAGGGTTTATGAAATCCCGGTTGCCATATATCATAAGCTGGAGTAGTAGCTTGCCAATGTAGCAGTTTTAATTAATGAATGAATGAATTAGACAATTAATTATTCATCTTAATGCAGTGACCCCAGTCTGCCTGGTGGAATAAGCAACTATGAGAACAATTCAACCTGAAATGGATAAATATATCTGTGGTGCATCTTAGACAATTGGCTGAGCTGATGCCCAATTTAGGCTGTTCAGACAAATTGTAGACCAATATGTTAGTAAGTATGCATGCCCAATAAAAAGACCCTCAATATGTGTGGCTAATATATATATATATATACATACTGAGTCAGGGCGGCACGGTGGCGCAGTGGTAGCGCTGCTGCCTCGCAGTTAGGAGACCCGGGTTCGCTTCCCGGGTCCTCCCTGCATGGAGTTTGCATGTTCTCCCCGTGTCTGCATGGGTTTCCTCTGGGCGCTCCGGTGTCCTCCCACAGTCCAAAGACATGCAGGTTAGGTGCATTGGCAATCCTAAATTGTCCCTAGTGTGTGTGCTTGGTGTGTTTGTGTGTGTCCTGCAGTGGGTTGGCACCCTGCCCGGGATTAGTTCCTGCCTTGTGCCCTGTGTTGGCTGGGACTGGCTCCAACAGACCCCCGTGACCCTGTGTTCGGATTCAGTGTGTTGGAAAATGGATGGGTGGATGGACATACTGAGTCATGAGGTCACTGGAAAGGGGTGTGTAGCAAGGTTATTATAGTTAACGAAAACTAAAATCAAAACTGAAACTATTATTAAAAAAACATTTTCGTAAACTGAAATAAAATAATTAACAAAACTGAAATGAAAAACTAAAACTAAACGAAACTATTAAAGTAGCTGGAAAGACTAACTGAAATAAAATAATAATTTACTAAAATATTTTTAGTTTTCGTTTTTGAATGAATATTTTTGCCGTTAGTCTTTAACCCTTGTAAGTTTTAACTCTAAAACAGAAAGTCATCCACCACAAGCCGTCCACGCGTATTCATCCAGTGAACGGCCACTGGTTACAGAGGGAGGCTGTTCACACAGCATTTGCGGTGACAGAGAAAGCTGAGTGCAGGTGCGTAAAGAAATAAGTGCGTGGGAAATAGAAAGCGATTTGCGTGCCACCTTTCCGTATGCTTGTCAAGATGTAATTCAAACGGCTGAAATCAGAATGTGCTGGTCATCAAAACGTTTACCATATGGACAGAAAAATCACGAGTAAGTAACGTTTCAGTTTATTTCCCAGGTGTCTGTTTTTTCTTGACAGCAATTCACCTGCCACTTCACACAGGCGAAATCGTTTTTACTTTCTCATATACGAAAGTAATCATGAAAAAATTCGACCTCGATATTTTGATGAATTTTGATGTTATAGACTAACCAGTGTCCAACAATACTGTTTTTTGGAATTGTGTGTGTGCGCGCGTGTGTATGCGTGTGTGTGTCTGTTTGTGTGTAAACAAGATAACTCAAAAACGCAACAAGATAGATGGATGAAATTCGGCATGTGGTTGTTACACCACAATTATAGATCTGTATTAACTTTTGGGCCAAATCCATCACCTGGAAGTGGTACTTTACCTGAACACATACTCGATTTTTTATTTTATTTATACAGATGCAGAGTCTTTTATTACTTTATTACTTTTATAATAATTGCTCAGTATATTATTCATTTGATTTATTGTTGATGGCTCCTTAATGTTGTTAATTTAAAAATATAATCATTGTCTTGCAGTTTACTCCTCAAATATCCATCCCCATATCTGAGTATACAAGAAAGTCGAGGGGAGACCACTCCTGGTTTTTGAAAATAAAACGGCACTGATCGAGAGACTGACTAGGTCATCATATAAGATCAGCATATTGTTGCTGACCAGTCACTTTTGCTTTAAAAACATCGTTTAACAACGAAGCAATACAAACAAAGGTAGAGAGTCTGACAAGTGATGAAAAACTAAACATACTAATGGGTTTTTGTATTTATTCCATATTTATTAATTTATCTTTTTTAGTTCATATTCACAACTCAAAATACCTGATATTATGAAAGTAATCCATTAGCAGAATTATATTTTAAAATATTTGTCTCCCTTTTTTCAATGTTTTTTCTCTCTCTCTCAAAATAAATAGTTGAAATATCATATTCTTTTCATCAGCCTTATCATACATATTGCATACAAGGGATTTTTCCTGCTTTGCATCCAAACCTGCTGTGGTAGGCTCCAGGTTTCCTGTGATCCTACTCTGGATAAACAAGTTTAGATAATGTATATGTTGTTCTTAATCTCAGACGCTGTCTCTGTTGTTTTATGCCTGTTCCTACTCCTATTACCTGCTCTTGCTCTGCTCATTATGGGTTTACTGTCCTTTATGGTGGTCTATTCAAGACTCACTGCCCCTTACCTTGACACTACATGCTTGTTGTACTTTGTTTCCCTCAATACAGCTAGGTGGGGTCTGCACACTCATTCAAGTCTAAGAGCCCTATTCTTCCTAAGCCCCTGTGATTTTCATGAGAAAATATTTTGAAAATTATAGAATTGCATAAAATTGTTCATATTCAGTGTCTAGTTTTGATTATGCTTGTTTTTATCAGACAAAAACAAAACTAGATAGTAAAGCAGGCAGTGCAGTAAGCTTCCACTAATGTTAAACTCATATCCAAATCTGTTAAGTATACAGTTCTGTCTGATTGTGACACAAAACTAACTCCGTAGGCGCTCCATGCCATAATTACTAAAACTAAAACTGAAACTAATATATATAAAAATAAAATAGAAATGTCTTTGTGAAATAAAAACTAAACTAAAACTAAACTGAATTTCCAAGTAAGGTCAGAAAAAATATAGAAATAAAAACTAATATAAAAAGGCAAAACTATAATAAACCTTGGTGTGTAGCGCTCCTGATATCATTGTAAAAGTACAAAGGTCAAACTCCTGGTGCTTCTTGTTTTGTTATATGGTTGTGAGATCTCTTCGGAGAATCTTTGGGTACCAATGGTTTGACTTTGTGTCAAACGAGCGGTTGCTCAGAAAGTCCCAAATGAGGCACATTACCTGCATTATGAGGGAGCCTCATTTATGGCACTATGGCCATGTGGCCATATTGAGGACCCAAGCAGTTGGATCAGCCCAAGGACCCCATTTCTTTGGGGGTGGGATTGGACCCTGTCTCTGCCCAGGGGGGGGGGGGTTTCCAACCAGGATCCCAAGCTGTTTCATCCTGTGGTGGATGCGGCAATGTGTTGTACCAGTGCATGCTCCCCAACCTGCCTGACCTGACACACACACAGAGTGAGAAAGAAATAGAGTGGCTGTTTATGTTTTAAACTGACTAATCATTTAAAGGTGTGCTACATAAAAATTGAATTGTATTGAATTTTTATAAAGTTGCACTCTCATTTTTGCACTTTGTGCCTGTGTCTATATGGATTTTCTGAGGATTCTTTAGTTTTCCTCTTATTTTCTGAAGATGGACAATTCTGAACTGGCCTATTATGAGTGAGTTTGTCCTATCCAGGGCCTTTTGCTATCTTGTGCCAAATTTAGTCAGAAAATGGATTGTTGAATAACAATAGAACAAAGCATAAAGGTAATTTTTCTGTCGTATCTGTGGATTACTGAATTTGGTATTAAATACAAATTAGTGTTTTTGGAAGTGTCATTTTACATATACATGTATTTAAAAAAATGTACTGTTCTTGTATAGTTATAATTATTAAGTCATTGATTTCACCTGAACTAGGTCGGCAAATAACATTTAATTTATGCAGGTAGTGTTATCCATTTTTACAAGCTGTATGTCCACATCAATGTCCATCCATCCATCCATTGTCTCCCGCTTATCCGAGGTCGGGTCGCGGGGGCAGCAGCTTGAGCAGAGATGCCCAGACTTCCCTCTCCCCGGCCACTTCTTCTAGCTCATCCGGGAGAATCCCAAGGCGTTCCCAGGCCAGTCGAGAGACATAGTCCCTCCAGCGTGTCCTGGGTCTTCCCCGGGGCCTCCTCCCGGTTAGACGTGCCCGGAACACCTCACCAGGGAGGCGTCCAGGAGGCATCCTGATCAGATGTCCGAGCCACCTCATCTGACTCCTCTCGATGCGGAGGAGTAGCGGCTCTACTCTGAGCCCCTCCCGGATGACTGAGCTTCTCACCCTATCTTTAAGGGAAAGCCCAGACACCCTGCGGAGGAAACTCATTTCAGCCGCTTGTATTCGCGATCTAGTTCTTTCGGTCACTACCCATAGCTCATGACCATAGGTGAGGGTAGGAACATAGATCGACTGGTAAATTGAGAGCTTCGCCTTGCGGCTCAGCTCCTTTTTCACCACGACAGACCGATGCAGCGCCCGCATTACTGCGGATGCCGCACCGATCCGCCTGTCGATTTCACGCTCCATTCTTCCCTCACTCGTGAACAAGACCCCGAGATACTTGAACTCCTCCACTTGGGGCAGGATCTCGCTACCAACCCTGAGAGGGCACTCCACCCTTTTCCGGCTGAGGACCATGGTCTCGGATTTGGAGGTGCTGATTCTCATCCCAGCCGCTTCACACTCGGCTGCGAACCGATCCAGAGAGAGCTGAAGATCACGGCCTGATGAAGCAAACAGGACAATGACAACACATCAATGTTGTTTTCCTTTTCTTTTTCATATTTTATTTTCATGTTGTTATAGGTTAGTTATGCAGTTCTAATACAACATTTTCACACATGCCAGGATGTCATACTAAACATATATTTGCAGATTTCAAATAGAAAATACCTGATGCAACTGGTTATAATGATTGCTGCAATATCTTTACATTTCTAGGGTTTATGAAATGAGTGATGCTAAAAAGAAGTCTGGTTTTGTTTTGGATTTAACCTGTTTATTAACAGATACAGTAGCAGTATTCTGCTAAACAAAATTTATTTTTTATTCCTGTCTATTTTTGAGCCAGAATAACAATATTATAAAACTTATATTTACTTAAAATATTATTAATTTTACTTAAATGCCCATAGATTATACTTAATCCCATATTATTAGGTTGAGCTGAAAAAGTCAAATGAGATTAAAAAATCCTTCAAGTCGATTATTTTATAAATGAATTAATATAATGAGGTTTTTCTAAATTTCATTTATAACTAACAGATTTCCTGCTGGAGTCCAAGAACAAATGCACCACAACACCATTTTCTCATGTTATAATCTTAGCAGATTTCATACAACATCCAGCTTTAAATACTAAACCATGTAGATACAGTTTCGTGACAGAGTCCAGAGGAATTCCAATAACAGTTATCAAGGTTGTAAATGGAGATCATGTAAATATTGTCATTCTTTCTGTTAGCACAGAAAGTAAGAATATCTGTATTGTAGACTTTCTGGAGCCAACAGTTATAATCATAACCACAGAGTTAAAGTAACAAGGTACTGATTGTACAAAGGCATGCAGCATCATGATAAACTTAGAGATAGGATCAGTTCTGGGAAGGTTAGGATTATGATATTTAGCTTTTCTCTGACATTTCTGCAATTATTTGCAAGGACTGCTTGTAGATTTACTGATGCCTATTTAAAAACAAAATGATTATTTTTGTACTTCTATTGCAACTTCTATTGCAATTAAAGTGTACAGTGCCTCAGTAAAGTCAGGTTGTAACCAGCAGCCAGTGATCTATTGCTAATATTACTGTCAATGCCTCAGCCATTTTAGCTTTATAATGTTTGCATAAGAAGCAGCAATGTTCTTTTTATGCTATTGCTTTTTTTGACTCCATGTTGTGAGACTTCTCTCCCCAACAGGACGACACACAGAAGCATGATTGCATCTTTTGAGACCCTCCCCAACAGGACAACACGCAGAAGCGCAACTGCTGCATCTACTAAAGGTTGCTTGTCTGTTGCTGAAGCAACTGCAGATTCACGGTGCCACAGAAACAACTACAAGCTGTGATCGCCATGGCCTCCAGCTCCACCGCCGCATACCTGGTCTCTTGTTCCAACAGTTTCCGACTCAGGAACATAACGGGGTGTTCAACACCATCGACATTCTGGCTCAGCACGGCTCCCAGGCCTGTGTCTGGAGCGTCCTTCTGGAGAATAAAAGGCAGAGAAAAATTAGGTGCCGTTAAAATGGGTGCTGACGTAAGGGCCTGTTTTAGGTCACTAAATGCAGCCTCTGTCTTATCAGACCATACCACATGGTTCGGGCCCTCTTCTTTGTTAAGTCTGTCAAGGGTGCCGCTCTCTCTGAGAATCGAGGTACAAACCAGTGGTAGTACACCGTTAATCCGAGAAAGGCTTGGACCTGCTTCTTGGTTCGTGAACAGGGCCATCTCAAAATGGCATCTATTTTGGAACACTTTGGCTTAACCGTACCCCGACCCAGTAGGTAGCCCACATATTTGGCTTTGTTTAATCCAAAGAAGCATTTCTTTTGATTAATCCAAAGTCCGGCCTCACCCAATGTCCGTGATACCGCTCGGACCTGCTGTATGTGTTCCTTTCATGTGCTGGAATAGATGACGACGTCATCCAGGTAGGCAGCATAATATGAGTTATGAGGTCATAGTACTTTATCCACCAGACGTTGGAAAGTAGCCGGGACCCCGTGTAACCCAAATGGAAGGACATGATACTGCCAGTGTCCACTAGGGGTAATAAACATGGTCTTAACCTTAGCGGAGTCCGTTTAAAGAAATTGCCAATACCCTTTTGTCATGTCAAGTGTGATCAAGTATTTAGCCTGTCCTAGCCTCTTGAGAAGGTCGTTCACTCGTGGCATCGGATAGGCATCAAATTGGGAGACTTGATTAAGTCAACGGAAGTCATTGCAAAATCTCCACCTTCCGTCAGGCTTACTGACCAAGACTATCGGGCTGGATCAGGGACTATAACTTTCCTCTCTCAATCCTAGTTCCAACATGCGCTTGATCTCAAGTTCCACTTCAGCTCTTTTTGCTTTGGGAAGACAATAGTGGTGCTCTCAAACTATAATCCTAGGTTCTGTCATGATGTCGTGCACAATTAGAGAAGTCCTTCCAGGTTTTTCACTCACTACCTCTTGTACGGACAGGACGACTGATTCTAGCTTCCGCCGTTGTCTGGGGCTTAAATTTGGGCCAAAGTTAAGGTTCTCCTTGTGAGCAGGGCTGGCCGGAGAAGGGATCAGGAACCCTGTCCTTCCACTGTTTCAGCATGTTCACATGATAAACCCGCTCGCTCAGTCAACGAATGGGCTGTTTCACCAAATAGTCGATGAGTCCTTTCCTCTCCTTAACATCATATGGACCTTGCCAATGTGCAAGTAATTTAGAATGAGAGATAGGTACTAGGACCATGACTCGATCCCCTGGGTGGAATTATCAGAGAGATGTGCCTTGGTCATAATATCGGACCTGTGCTGCTTGCGCTTCTCCCATGTGACGCTTTAGTATGGGCCTAATTTTTCCAAATCTGTTGCGTAACTGTGCAATATATTCTAATATGTTTGTGGAGGGAAGAGCCTCGTCTTCCCACCCTTCTTTTAAAATATCTAATATGTCTCGGGGTTGTTGTCCATATAATAATTCAAAAGGTGAGAACCCCACAGAGGCTTATGGTACTTCCCGATATGCAAAAAGAATGAGGGGGAGGAGTTGGTCCCAGTTCCTCCCATCATTGCTGACCACCTTGCGAAGCATCTGTTTGTGAGTCTGATTAAACCTCTCTATGAGTCCGTCGGTTTGTGGATGATACACCGTGGTTTTTAGATGCTTAATTTTAAGTAATTTGTCTGTTCCCTGAACGTTTCCGAGTTGAAGGCCACCCAGAAGTCCGTCACGTGGGCTAGGATCTTTGCTTTTAAAAGGATTGTTGTCACAGCTTAAGAACATATTTTGAAGATTAGAACATGATAGGGTTTAGTTATTCAATGACTTACTTGACTGTCACCTGATAAAATAAGCTCCAGTGCATATGCCACCAGTATAATCTATTCTTCATAGTGCATTTTTGTGAAGCAATGATTCTTAAACTCAGGCTCAGTCTCATTTTTACTCTTTTTCTTGAGGTCAAAAGACACATAAATATGTGATCTAACTGAAAAAGTTTTAAAATTCAGCAAAAATTGGGTTATTATTCTATAACTATAATTCTCAGGTATTTTTTAATTTTCTTAAGATTTAATTAAGATTTAAGTGTACATTGAGTGTATTCACAAACAACACTGAAAACTAAAAAGGTGCAGCTACAGTTAGGTCCATACTGTAAATATTTGGAAAGAGACAACTTTTTTCTAATTTTGGTTCTGTACATTACCACAATGAATTTTAAATGAAACAACACAGATGCAGTTGAAGTGCAGACTTTCAGCTTTAATTCAGTGGGTTGAACAAAAAGATTGCATAAAAATGTGAGGGAACTAAAGTATTTTCTTAACACAATCGCTTTATTTCAGGGGCTCAAAAGTAATTGGACAAATTAAATAACTGGAAATAAAATGTTCATTTCTAATACTTGGTTGAAAACCCTTTGCTGGCAATGACAACCTGAAGTCTTGAACTCATTGACATCACTAGATGCTGGGTTTCCTCCTTTTTAATGATCTGCCAAGCCTTTACTGCAGCAGCTTTCAGCTGCTGTTTGTAAGCTTTTCTGTCCGAAGTTTAGTCTTCAACAAGTGAAATGCATGCACAATTGGGTTAAGATCAGGTGACTGACTTGGCCGTTCAACAATTTTCCACTTCTTTGCTTTAATAAACTCCTGGGTTGGCTGTATGTTTTGGGTCATTGTCCATCTGTATCATGAAATGCCGCCCAATCAATTTGGCTGCATTTAGCTGGATTTGAGCAGACAGTATGTCTCTGAACACCTCAGAATTCATTCGGCTGCTTCTGTCCTGTGTCACATCATCAATAAACACTAGTGTCCCAGTTCCACTGGCAGCCATGCACGCCCAAGCCATCACACTGCCTCCACCGTGTTTTACAGATGATGTGGTATGCTTTGGATGAGCTGTTCCACGCCTTCTCCTTACCTTTTTCTTGCCATCATTCTGGTAGAGTTTGATCTTGGTTTCATCTGTCCAAAGAATGTTTTTCCAGAACTGTGCTGGCTTTTTTAGATGTTCTTTAGCAAAGTCCAATCTAGCCTTTCTATTCTTGAGGCTTATGAGTGGCTTGCACCTTGCAGTGCACCCTCTGTATTTACTTTCATGCAGTCTTCTCTTTATGGTAGACTTGGATATCGATACGCCTACCCCCTGGAAAGTGTTGTTCACTTGGTTGGCTGTTGTGAAGGGGTTTATCTTCACCATGGAAATGATTCTGTGATCAACCACCACTGTTGTCTTCCGTGGATGTCCAGGTCTTTTTGCGTTGCTGAGTTCACCAGTGCTTGCTTTCTTTCTCAGGATGTACCAAACTGCAGATTTTTCCACTTGTAAAATTGTAGCAATTTCTCAGATGGGTTTTTTCTGTTTTCACAGCTTAAGGATGGCTTCTTTCACCTGCTTGGAGAGCTCCTTTGACCGCATGTTGTCTGTTCACAGCAAAATCTTCCACATGCAAGCACCACACCTCAAATCAATTCCAGGCCTTTTATCTGCTTAATTGATAATGGCATAATGATGGACTTGCCCACACCTGCCCATGAAATAGCCTTTGAGTCAGTTGTCCAATTACTTTTGAGCCCCTGAAATGAAGGGATTGTGTTAAAAAATGCTTTAGTTGCCTCACATTTTTATGCAATCGTTTTGCTCGCCCCACTGAATTAAAGTTGAAAGTATGCACTTCAACTGCATGTGAGTTGTTTCATTTAAAATTCATTGTGGTAATGTACAGAACCAAAATTAGAAAAAAGTTGTCTCTGTCCAAATATTTATGGATCTAACTGTATTTAATTGTCATACTCATTGGTGTCATTATAAAGAGGTTGGCCCTGTGGTGCAGTGGTAGTGCTGCTGTGTCGTAACAAGGAGATTGGGGTTCAAGTTCCAAGTATTCTTTGCAAGGGTTAGGTGAATTACTGTTGTTAAACTGGCCTCAGTGTGTATGTTCACCCTGTGATGTCCTGCTTTGTGCCCAATTAAATTCTTACCATGGTATAAGCAGATTAAGAAAATTGACTTTCGAATCATCATGTTAAGAAAGTGTCCTTGGAAATTTAGCAGTTGATCAGTAGTGCACTCAAGATGTTCATATCAATCACCTTTCTCCCTGCTTTCTGAAGCAACCCTGCCTCCACTGAACATTAATCTTTATCTGTGGGCTACATTGAACATTACAATAATTTTGACAGGAACAGGCCATTCAGCCCAACAACATTTGTCAATGCCTTCACCTAAAATCTCCAAAATAACATCAAGTCAAATTCTAAAGTTTCCCAAATTACTACTGTATGAGAAAAATCCTTTATATGTTTGTGGGAAATTTACCCTTAAGGTGTTTCCATCTATTTTTTCATGTTCTTAATGAAGAACTTATTTTACAATAACAGCTGGGATTCATTGTACTCTCTACATAATTCTGAATATGTCAGTCATGTCACCTATTAATCTTTGTGTAAGAGCCAATCTTAGAAAGTTAATGCTTAAAATTAAATTCATTTAGTGTTTGCTTGACTCCTATAGAAGAACAGCTATCAAATTCAGTTCACAGACAATCTCAAGGATTCAACCAAGTCTGGCAAACTGCCTTTGTGATTAATTCCACAGAAGCATTCTGCAGTGACTCCAGAAATTCACATAGACGATGTCTGTCCTTCAATAGGGCAAAAGGTGGAGACGGCTCCTGTTGCATTTGTTACAAACCAAGCTCCAGCTGAAACATTGAAATTGGAGAGTCAACTGGACACTACAGAGCTTTCAAATACCCAGTCAATCGCTGAAGTTCTAGCCAAGAAAGAGGAGCTGGCTGACCGGTTGGAGAAGGTAAATGAAGAAGCTATTGCAAGTGCAATTGCTGAGGAGGAGCAGCTGACCAGAGATTCAAGCAGAAGAAGACAATGAGTTCAATTTAGAGACTGACAATGAATGTGATTTTTCAGCTAGTATAGGAAGTGGAAGCATGTTTTATTGTGGCCTACCTATGGACTGGAATGAAGTCTTAGCTGATGTAGGTTCGAGTCCCATCTGGGATGCCAATGTAAGCCACTAGGGGGCGTACTGCCATCCTAACTCCCGGACACAGACAGGCTGGACACAGGTTCACTCAACACCCATGTTTATTTACAATTTGTGCACACATTACCAACACCGCAATATACAGTAAATTCCCTTCCTTGCCACCAGTCCATCCGCTTCCACTCCTCCTCAGGCTTTGTCTCCTTCCTCCCGACTCTCACCCCCAATGGAGTGAGGCAGCGCCTCTTATTCAGGTCCCGGGAGTGTTCCAGGTGGTTCATCACTATTACCTGGATTCACTCTCAGGTGCGCTGGAGATCCTCTACAGGGCTCTGCAGCTCCCCTGGCGGCCCCCACAGAACCCAACAGGGCTTCACCAAACTTCAGTTCCCGACATGCCCTGCAGGAATCCGTGGTGCCACAGCTGCCCAGGTGGGCTGCCCTCTAGTGTCCCAGGGGAGGTATTGCATCATCAATGCCCTTTTTCCCTGGTCCTTCCACCTTGCTGGCGTCCCAGCCAGGTAGTGGCTGTGGCTATCCATCACACTGATTATGATGCTCGGGAGCCATGGAGACAGAGTACATCATAGGAAGATATAGTGGAAGAAGAACCAGCTCGTTCTCCTGGTCATGGGATTCATATGCATGAAAAGTTCCTCTTCATCAATGAAAGAAAAGGAACTGAGCTACTGCGAGGTACTGTGCTCTTATCTTCTATCTCTGCATGATCGCCAATCTTCAGGTACCTGAATTTGTGAAGATTTAAGAGACTGTGATATAATTATAAGGCATCTTGGATGACCGCTTGTGCATTGCCTGAGTTAAGGAAGCCATGCTGAAAGGAAGCCGTCTGTGTTACTGGAGCATCTCGATTGTGACGTAGCTGTTGCTAAGAAGCGGTTTGTCTGGAAACACGCTGTCAGAGACTCATGCTGCTGTGAACATGTCCATGTCCAAGCATAACTCAAGTGAAGTTACCGAAAGTAATCTGAGTATGAGCTCAAAGCCAGTAAATGTAATTAGGGATCTTAAAGATCACATAAGGAAAAAGCAAGATCGACTTTCCAAGCTTATGACTCAAATTGAAAGCCATAACGATGCTCCTGAAAATTTCACTGACATAGCGCAGCAGTTTGAAACCTTTCGCAAGACGCGTAGTCAGGCCAAGGAGTGGAATAGATGAATAATATCAATGCTAAGTAAAGAAAGCGCAATTAAAAAACAGAAAACATCACTCAGAGAAAACCTTTATGATTTGGAATGAATTTAGTGGCGCTACAGCAATATGGCTTAAAGATACAAAGAGCCTTTAAGCACGCCCACTTGACAAACAGTTTGTTAATCAATTCAGGGAGGTGCAATTGCAAGATCGAGATCATCCAAAATCCAGAGTCCCACAAGCTTTTCAGTTGAAGCAATAGTCTCAATAGTAAATGCGATTTGTAATCCAAGTTAAGATTTGCAGCAATATCACCTTCTTTGGCAGTGTTAATTGAACAATCAACACCAGATAGAATCCTACAAAGGCTTGACAAACTCAAGTCTGAAAGGCAGGAACGAACTATAACTAGCATAGGTGCCAGCACTCAGAGTTCCAGGCAAGATCTGGTGGCGCTGCTCACAAAGATTCAAGTTGAAAGTCAGATAGATAGATAGATAGATAGATAGATAGATAGATAGATAGATAGATAGATAGATAGATAGATAGATAGATAGATAGATAGATAGATAGATAGATAGATAGATAGATAGATAGATAGATAGATAGATAGATAGATAGATAGATAGATAGATAGATAGATAGATAGATAGATAGATAGATAATTTACCTGTCTCTCTGCCACGGATGTCAAACTGTCCAGCTCCGTGCCTACAATAGAGCCTGCCTTCCTCACCAGTTTGTCCAGGCGTGAGGCGTCTCTCTTCTTTATGCTGCCTTCCCAGCACACCACTGCGTAGAAGAGGGCGCTCGCCACAACCGTCTGATAGAACATCTGCAGCATCTTATTGCAGATGTTGAAGGACGCCAGCCTTCTAAGGAAGTATAGTCGGCTCTGTCCTTTCTTACACAGAGCATCAGTATTGGCAATCCAGTCCAATTTATCGTCCAGCTGCACTCCCAGGTATTTATAGGTCTGCACCCTCTGCACACAGTCACCTCTAATGATCACGGGGACCATGAAGGGCCTGGGCCTCCTAAAATCCACCACCAGCTCCTTGGTTTTGCTGGTGTTCAGGTGTAGCTGGTTTGAGTAGCACCATTTAACAAAGTCCTTGATTAGGTCCCTATACTCCTCTTCCTGCCCACTCCTGATGCAGCCCACGATAGCAGTGTCGTTCGTGAACTTTTGCACGTGGCAGGACTCCGAGTTGTATTGGAAGTCTGATGTATATAGGCTGAACAGGACCGGAGAAAGTACAGTCCCCTGCGGCGCTCCTGTGTTGCTGACCACAATGTCAGACCTGCAGTTCCCGAGATGCACATACTGAGGTCTGTCTTTAAGATAGTCCACGACCCATGCCACCAGGTATGAATCTACTCCCATCTCTGTCAGCTTGTCCCTAAGGAGCAGAGGTTGGATGGTGTTGAAGGCACTAGAGAAGTCCAGAAACATAATTCTTACAGCACCACTGCCTGTGTCCAAGTGGGAGAGGGATCGTGTAGCATTTAAATGATGGCATCCTCCGCTCCCACCTTCTCCTGGTATGTGAACTGCAGAGGGTTGAGGGCATGACGGACCTGTGGCCTCAGGTGGTGAAGTAGCAGCCGCTCCATGGTCTTCATCACATGTGACGTCAGGGCGACAGGCCTGAAATCATTCAGCTCACTAGGACGTGATACCTTTGGGACTGGGGTGATACAAGATGTTTTCCAAAGCCTCGGGACTATCCCCTGTTCCAGGCTCAGGTTGAAGATGCGCTGTAGAGGACTCCCCAGCTCCAACGCACAGGCCTTCAGCAGTCGTGGCGATACTCCATCTGGACCTGCTGCTTTGCTGGCACAAAGTCTCCTCAGCTCTCTGCTTACCTGGGCTGCTGTAATTGTGGGTGGGGGTAAACTCTCTCTTATGCTGGTATCAGCATAAGGATTGGTGGAGGGTACAGTACTCCGAGGTGAGAGTGGGATAGGGTGGTCAAACCTGTTAAAAAAGTTGTTCATTTGGTTTGCTCTCTCTACATCTCTCTCGATGGTGGCACCCCGCTTCGAGCTGCAGCCAGAGATGATCTTCATCCCATCCCACAATTCCTTCATGCTATTATTCTGCAACTTCTGCTCCAGCTTTCTCCTGTACTGCTCCTTCGCCGCCCTGAGCTGGACTCGGAGTTCCTTCTGCACGTGCTTGAGCTCATGCTGATCACCGCCTTTAAAAGCCCTTTTTTTCTGGTTCAAAAGGCCCTTGATGTCACTAATCCATGGCTTGTTGTTAGCATAGCAGTGTACTGTTCTTACTGGAACTACAATGTCCATACAAAAGTTGATGTAGTGAGTAGTGCAGTCAACAACCTCCTCGATGTTCTCACTATAAGATCCCTGCAGGATATCCGATTCTGTAGTTCCAAAGCAGTCTCTCAGAGCCTGCTCTGCCACAGGGGACCACTTCCTGAATGAGCGTGTGGTTGTAAGTAGCTCCCTCACTCTTGGTTTGTAGTGAGGCTGAAGTAGAACCAGGATATGATCTGCTTTCCCAAGCACAGGCAGCGGGGTGGCGCTGTATGGCATAGGTCAATAGTCCTATTTCCCCAGGTGTTACAATCCACATACTGGGAGAGAGAGCAGTCACTGAAATTGCTGAAATTGCTAAAGTGTTAGCCCAACAAAAAATAAACAAAAGGAAGTTCCTGCACCCCATGGTGAAGTACTACACAGACAGGTCTCTTTATTTGCAGCTGACCCATTGGCTTATGCAGACTTTATCAGAGCTTTTGATCACTGTAGGAGATGTGTTAGAGAATCCTCAAGATAAGTTAGATTATTTAATTCAACATACCAGAGGTCCTGCCTAGGAATTGGTTAAGGGCTGTGTATGACTACCACCAAGTCAAGGCTATGAAAAGGCCAGAAAGCAACTTGAAAGTTACTATGGTGACCAAGTATTCATAGCTGATGCATACACGGAAAAGGCATTGAAGTCACCACAAATAAAGCAGAATGATGGAGCAGCTCTCAGAGACTATGCAGATTTTCTTGATAGCTGTATGAAAACCATGGCCAATGCAGGGAGTCGTGACACGTTCAACAACTATCCAAATATTCGTATAATAATCTTGAAGCTCCCATATTCTTTACGAGATAAGTGCTGAAGCTGGGCCTTTGAATTTAAAGAAAGGAAAGACACATGGGCAGGTATTGATCACCTAATCACCTTTCTTCATCAACAGACAAGGATGATGATGGATACCTTTTATGGAGATGTTTTACAAGGTAGCACGGACAAAAAAGGAAAAGACCAACAAGGATAGGTTTCCTCTGAAGTGTGGCCAGAGATCAGGAAGTATTTTCACTACAAGTTTTTCCGATCCTGCTGGAAAGGGGATTTGAGAATCCTAGGTCAAAAAGACTGTTACTGCTGTCTGTGCATTTAAAAAGCCTTGTGTATTCTGCAATGGCCAACATACTGTGGCTGAATGTAGTAAAGTTAAAGAGCTGCCACATAAAGACAGAATTGATTTTTTGAAATCTAAGGGTTTATGCTTTCATTGTCTCAAACAGGGGCATCTTAGTTAGAACTGTAAAGAAAGAATGAAATGTCAGACATGTTCTTTGCAGCACCCAGATATCCTGCACAACTAAAAAGAGGATGGAGCAACATCTAAAGCTACATCCAGTGTGGCAACATCAACTGAAGGGAAAACTGAGAAGGGAACTTGTGCCTTTACAGTGAAGAGAGCACACTGTTTGTGGTTCCCGTTAAGGTAAAATCTAAGAAGAGCGAAAGGTATGTAGAAACATACACCTTTATGGACCCTGTTAGTACAGTAACAATCTGTACTGAAAAGCTTCTGTCTTATCAGATTTGCTAGTCAGTGGTCTCAATGATAATGCATATACAGTAATCCCTCGCTACTTCGCGGTTCACTTTTCGCGGATTCACGACTTTGCGGGTTTTTAAATACAAGTGATTGCCCGCCTATCGCGGAAGTTATGTTCCAGACCCATCAGCAACAGGAGAAAATCCGCGATATAGAAAGACCATATAAATAAACATTTTTATAGTTTAAGCCTTAAAATACCCATCCCACATGCTTTAAACACATGTAAACTTATAAAACACACTTTGTTAACACATATGATATGTGGATGTTGGGCTAAGGATATGAGTAACATCTCGCTATTATAAAACATTTTAACTTCACGCAAGACAAGACAGTGAGACAGGAAAAATGGGTGATGTACAGGCTTTTAAATTATTGACACGCAGCAGAAAGCCAGCACAAAGTCCACTTCTCCTTAGCATTCATTCAGCTCCCCACCCCCTTGACAATGCGAAGTGGTAGGAGCGTACTGCACCTCCGGGGGGGGGGGGGGTTTGAGTGAACGTGCGTTCAGCCCTCACACACCCCCACTCCTTCTCCTCCTTCCGAACGCGCAGAGCGACAAGCAGGCATTTTGGCAGAAGCAGCACAAAGTCCATTTCTGCTCTGTTCAGAGTTCAGCTGCCCCCCGTCACAAAGCGAGTGCAGACACATCGACGTCTGATCGCTGCGTGCAGTGTGCAGTGTTGGTCTGCGGTGTTTAAGAATGCAGAAAGTGTTTAAGAGCATAGGAAGTGTTTATAAGAGCGTGGGAAAGGTTAACAAGAGAGTGAGAAAGGTTTATAAGAGTGTGGGAAGGGTTTATAAAGCCTTAAAATATGTGTAAATAATAAAATAAATATAGGTCACTACTTCGCGGATTTTCACCTATCACGGGGGGCTCTGGAACGTAACCCCCGCGATAGGTGAGGGATGACTGTATTGATTTGCCAAAAGTCTATACGCAGGTCTCTGTTCCAGTGAACAGAGAAAATATTCCACAACAACAGGATATCGAGAAGTGGACATATCTTAAAGAGGTACGCCTGGCCTGCATTGACTTTGAAGTTGATCTTTAAAATATGAATCAACAACCCAGAAATCTTCAAGCACTCAGGAATCATACGTAGCTAAGAAGAAAGACCTCATGCTGTGAAGACTATATTTGGATGGATGGTCAGTGGGCCATACAAGGAGACAGATGACTTCACAAAACAAAGTGGTAAGCTGCCCAAACATTCAGATTTTCCAGAGCGCAGTTGTGAAGAAAAAGAGGAAATGTCACAGGAGGGCATCAACTTCATGCGCATAGCTTCAGAATCTGTGAGACTGGTAGGTGGCCACTATTGCTTAAATTTGCCGTTGAAAGATGAAACATTTTAAATGCCAAACAATCGCTGTATTGCTGAACAGTGTGCTATTGGGCTCAAGAGAAAACTGACCAAAAATTCAGCTTTTCACGAAGACTATAAAACCTTCATGAAAAACATTATTTAGAAGGATTACACTGTCAAAGTACTCAAAGAAAGCCTGAATTGCAATGAAGACAAGGTGTGGTACATTCCACACAATGGTATTATCCAAAGAAAAATAAGATTTGAGTGATCTTTGATTGCACAGCCACCTACCAGAGGACTTCAGTTAATGAACAATTACTGAAAGTTCCTGACCTAACTAGCGCTTTCATTGGCGCCCTTACAAGATTCAGAAAGGAGGCGGTAGCATTAATGGCAGACATTAAATCAGTGTTCTACCAAATTAAAGACCCAGATAAAGACACTGATCTCTTACTCTTTTTGTGGTAGCCTGAAGGTAATCTAAGTAAAGACCTGGCAGAATTAAAAATGAAAGTACATCTTTTTGGTGCTACTTCTTCACCCAGTTGTGCTTCTTATGCTTTGTTAAGAACAGCTGAAGATGCTAGAGATGCATTTCCTGAGGAAGCTATTAATACCGTACTCAGTAATTTCTATGTAGATGACTGCTTATAGTCGGTGGTAACAGAAGAGCAAGCAATAAAACTGGCAAAGGACCTTCAGGTTCTATGCCTCAGAGGTGTATTCCATCTTACCAAGTGGGTGAGTAACAACAGAGTAGTTTTATTGTCTATTCCTGAAGAAGACAGAGCTCTTGAAATAAAGGACTTAGACTTGAGCCACAGTCTTCTTCCCACAGAACATGCCCTGGGCATCCAGTGGTGCAGAGAAACAGACAGTTTCAAATTTCAGATAAAGTTACAAGACAAGCCAGCTACAAGGCATGGTATTCTATCTGTTGTTAGCTCAGTTTATGATCCCCTTGGCTTTCTAGCAGCTGTCATACTGCCAGCAGAACTTATCTTGAAAGACTTGTGCAAAGATAAATGTGGGTGGGATGAAGAAGCAGAAGTCAAATGGATGAATGACTTAGAGTTACTAGCAGACTACAATGTGAACAGTTGCTTCAAACCTGCACAGTTTGGAACCATAAAGTCAACACAAATGCATCATTTTGCAGATGCCAGTGAAGATGGATATGACACTGTCACATATCTTCTCTTGACTAACAAAGTAGGCAAAAAACATTGCAAATTCGTGATGGGCAAGTCAAGAGTTGCACCATTGAAGTAGGTCACAATTCCAAAATTGGAACAGCCGTTGTGGCAGTCAAAATGGACAAAATGCTAAAAGGTGAGCTTTAAATACCCCTACAAGAATCTACATTTTGGAGTGACAGCACCACAGTGATAAAATCCATTTCAAATGAAAGCACTAGATTCAAGGACTTCACTGCCAACAGAATCTCAGTGATCAGAGATCACTCACAACCTTCAAAGTGGAGGTATGTCACATCTGCCCTTAATCTAGCATTCAGACGGTTAAGCATAGAAAACTTTCTCAAAACAACCAAACACAAAAGTATTCCAGAGGAGGCCTCACAAGTGTATTGTATGGCTTTAGGATGATAGGATTTATACCCCAATTTGGCTTCTTAATGGCTTCTGTATGCTGTCTGGGTGTTAATAGTCCACTAACAGTCCACTATAGTATGTTTTCATGGTTCTTTTGATAAAGTGTATTTGAAAGTTTTAAAAATCCCACAGTGTTATCATATTTAATAGTTTTTACTCCCTACATGTAATGTGTCACAATTATTTGAATTTCATCTGCCACACATTTGTCAAAGCTTATCTGTAATGATTCTTCAGATTCAAGACTTTTCATCTATTGTACTTTGGTATCAGCTGCAAACTTAACCAACTTGTTACTTATATTTTTATCCAGTTAATTTATATAAAGGAGAGAGTAGTGATGTTCATGCTGATCCCTGAGGTACACCATCTCCTAACTCTGAAAAAGTTCCTTGCACCATAACTCTTTGCTTCCAGTGTTTAATTGTGCACCTTAAACTCCTAGTTCTTTAAGTTTTGCATTTACTCTGGTTGGTTCGTTGGCTTACACCCAAATGACTTATTAAAAATAAAAGTATTTTTTATTAAATTCTTCTTCTTCTCATATGCATTGGGTTGAGCTACAACCCTTGTATGTGACAACTGTCCAATCTTGTTTGCAGGACATCTGCTGATCTTTTAGTCATCTTTTTGGTACATTTGGTTTATTACATCAATCTTCCTCTTAGTAAACTTGTTTAACCATTTCAATGGCTTCCTTCATGAAATTTTTAAACAAGTGTTTATACTTTTCAATTTGCACTGCAAACCAAAATACTTAGCTACTGTTACCTCTAAATTATTCTCTCACAATAAACAACCATTGGTATTAAGTGGTGCTTTGGGCAGATGAGCAAGCATATAAGAAGGGATTGTGACTTGAACTTGGCTGTCAACAATACAGTGAAGCACATTGTATGTAGCATTATTTAATAGAATAAATCAATGAACCATTTAAATTCACTATTTACTATTAATATCCTTCCATCCTTCCTTGATTCTCAGAGCAAATGCTTCTGATCCACTAGATTTTGTCTGGTCTAATATACTGTACTGTAGCAGAAAAAAAAGGTTAGAATATGTACTGTTTAGAATAGAAAGATCATATCAAGTGTTGCTGACTTGTGCCATACTCCTTTTACTCAACTGTCTTAGAAAGATTGCAAATAACGGTCAGACATGTTTTTACCTGTTGTGAGGTTTCTGAACTTTTTTAGGGCTCCCCCTATCAGGACAGCACGCCAAAGCACGCCTGCCACATCTGTGGAGGACTGCTTGCCTGTTGCTGAGGCAACCACAGGTTTACAGTGTAGCAGAAGAGCGCCGCAGAAACAACAACAAGCCGATTAAGATCATACTATACATGCCTGTCGCTGATGGGTGATGCAAACGACATTATAAATGCAGGGAACAGTATAACTTGGCCACTAACCTGGCCCCAACTATGCCCCTTTGCTGTGTCTGTGTATATGAGAGTGCTAGCTCCTGCTGCAATAAATAACCCTGCTGTTCCTGTTTCAAGTTAATAAAGCTGGTTTTGCTAAAGTACTGAGACTCAGCCTCGCATTTTGGGGTGCAAAACAGTGATTCACGAGTCACACACTCTTTAACAGCCATTACACTGTGATAAAGACCAAAAAAGATCTAGGTGATTACAGTGTAATTGGTGTTCAACAGCAACAACAGATGCAATTGGTAGCGAGAGGCAAGGCTAAAAGCATCATTAGATGCGAGAGATGACATATATTCCAAAATGATTTATAAAATTACTCTGAAATAGACATTGCTTCCCACAAAAAGATATTAACCTGATTATAGTAAGTTCATCATCCTTATCACACACATGCGTATGGGAGGCAGCTAAAGGACTTGAGTAGGGACAGTTCCAAGACATACCGGGATGTGGCAGAGTGCACTGACTCTTTTTCTCCCTTGCCTGCAGACCATTCACGGGAGATTCCACCTGGTCCTCTTGACGTCACATCTGGGATCGAGCCAATGGAAGGAGACCTTGCCGGGTCCGGCCCTTGTGATGTCACGTCTGGGCTCGCACCAATGGCAGAAGAACTACATGAGCCTGATCCCTTTGACTTCACTTTACCTATTCCCTCAGTTCTGTTTGGACTCGGTTTTGTGCACATCAGTGCTGTATTATTTTGAAAGCAACTTTGCAGCCAGGAAACCAAATTATACGGGCGGCTGCCCCAAACCTTTACATGACTCTGTCTCGAGTTTGTGACACTGTATATTGTTAAATTTAAATAACACTTTGTAAATTATTTTTTAAATGAATGGCATTGTCTTCCTAACTAATGGTTTGAAATAGAATAATACACCCTGTGATTGGAAGATCTGTATCTTGTTGTTGTTGCAAATGAACAAACACTGTACAGAACCAGTAAATTCTACACTCCCTCTTGAGATACATTACAAATGCAGAGCCATGGCGTAGCTTTTTAATCACTTTGAAAAATTACACCAGCATACTACTCAATCAAATAAATAATAATGAGATTATGGATATTTAATTATTTACTTCAAAACTAATCCAATTAAAAAAGGAAAAATAAAAATACAATTGGAAAAATAAACAAAACAAGATTCAACCCCCAATCAAGAGAAAATGAAAAAAGAAGAAAGAAACAAGCAGAAAAACACATCTAACGTTTTTAATATATTAGAACAATTAATAACATAACAAAGTTAATTACAGGCCTGACAAGCTTATTCAAAAATGCTAAAAATAATTTTTTAGGTATATACTCTGACAGAGAATTAATTTTTTTGTAATTTGAGATAGTATAGAACTTCACTTACCCACTGAGTTAAATAGAAGGTGGTTTAGGATTCTTCCAGTTAAGCAAAGTATGTCTAATGTGGTACTATGTATGCACTTTTAGTCCCATAATGGATTAGAAGTGATTGTGACACTAACTGAGAAGAATGTAACGGTTTTTGGCAAAAATTATGTTAATTTAGTACATTCCCAAAACATATGGCCTAGTGATGCTCGAGCTAGATGACAATGCTTACTGCTCTGGTTGCATTTTACACAATTTTAAATAAATTATATGTTATCAATTAAAGAGTTTTGGTTAAATTATGAAATGCTAGTCACATATACTGTAAAATGTATTCTATGGATAGCTTAGTTCCACTCCTTTTCTGAAATGTAGTATGGTCTCTGGGGTTGACATGGGTGTGCAGTGTACAAACTTGGATAGGTTTCATTAGACAAATTTTTAATTTTTATATAGGAAAAAAGTAAGAATTGGAACATTAAATTTAGAACAAAATTGTTCATAAGATGCAAGTACATTGTCTATATAGAATTATCTGTCTCTCATTTAACAATCAGAACACCTACAGGTTATAAATTGACAGCATAATATAACGAAATTTATTGTGTTCGTCTGTATTTTCTGTGTGCAAGAATTGTGTACCTTAAAAAGTTGTTCAGCCAGAAGGAAAGGAAAAAAAACAACTAATACTCCTCATTTGGCTTGCATGTGGTAGTAAGGCCTTTTGGGTATTTTCATAATCTACTTCTAGCGCCTTTCAATTTGTGCTTAGTACACAAGAGCATTGTTGTTTTGGTTTACTTTTTTGAAATTGCCCTGTTTGAACTGGTTCATCAGTTTTCACTTACATTTCAGGGATTTAAAGGATTTTAAATATTTGGAATCTTCTGAAGTATCTGTGCTCTATACTGGACTTTTTGTGTGTTTTGTTGTTTGACATTCACTTAATTAACTGCATTACAGTGCAAAAAATAAACAATGGGGGATTTAGTATTTTTTCTTATTATCACTGTATTCAGTATATGTATTTGTTGTTTTGAGAATCAGAGAAAAAGATGGTGTGTGACTATGGGTGTTTATTTCACTTATTTCGCAATATACAGTATATATAGTGTTCACTGTCATTAATATTAGCATTTGTTTCATGTATTAAATGAAAAAGCCAATTTGACTGTGGATCCATGTGGAGTAGTTAACCTCTGTCAGAATGAATTTGACTTGGTCAAGTCCAAATTGTCTGAACTGTGCACATTGGCCACTCAACCAGTAACAAGGACTCACAGTAGTAGAAATTATGCAGTTTCGTTACCAAGGCTTACTTTTTCTATTAAAGTTTCATTTCTTTAAGGGTTTTCAATTAGGTAGTCCAAATATTTTAACTTTTAGTATTGTGCTTTTCGATCCTATTTCTGCTCTGCTGTGCTGCCAGGCTATTTTGTAAAGTCCTACTGTTCTGCCCCACATCTTGTTAGTTGAGACTGTTATTTGTTAAACTGTGCTCCCCCTTCATCTTGTCATTTATTAACACACCAGTTAGTCACGTCCCACACTCACAGTGGCGCTATAAAAGTCTATAAAACTCACGTAAAGCACGTAGGTCCCATAATAAACATTTGAATACAATACACCCCATGTGTCTCACGTAGGCACCCCTTTATCTCTTGTTTCGGTCACGTCCAAAACGTATCCTTAGGGTATATAAACCCCTGGGTCTGGTTAGTTGTGCTACACAGCAATCTGAACCTCTGTCTACACGCTTCTCTTTGTCTTGATCCAACCGTGGAAATCACTCGCCTTGTAAGTGTCTTTTAAAGCTTTATTGTTTAATGTATACTGTCTGCTATGTATTGCTTAGTAAATCATTCTTTATTGTCTTTGATTGTACACCTGTAAATGCCTGAATGTTTCTTTTGTATATATTTCAGTTTACAATGAGGTACGTCCAGAAAAAGCCTTCAAGAAAGCTCGCTCACCCCTTGTCGTTTTTTATGTGGATGTACCGAGTTGTTTAAGCTCTCTGTGGCCGCGTTGCACAGACAGCGCGGAGTGAGGCAGAAAAGCTACTCTCTACCACCCTTGTGCCTAGTTCTCTGAAAGAAGAAAACTTTGTAACGTGCAAAATCTACCCTGCTTCAGTGTCTCAGTGTTCTTGTTGAAGACCTTAATTTAAAGTACTAATAAAGTAATAATTGGGTTCCACTGGTCTAATTCTTTTCATAATTTTGAAGAATTCCAGTTATGTCATATTGTATAATTAGGCCAAGGGATAAAACAAGACCCTTCACCAGGGGCATCTGTAATAGAAATTTACTTCAAATTAAAACAAACAATATATCACCAATTCATAAAGAAGCATGCAGTTTTAAATGCTGCTTATTGAACATTCGCTCTGTTGGCACTAAAGCTGTTTTTGTAAATGATATTATATTAAGTACAAAATATGTCTGTGTCTTCTCACTGAAACCTGGCTTAGTAAATGTGACACTGTCCCCCTAACTGAGGCGTCACCAGATGGATACTTGTTCCTTCATAAGTCTAGAGATTCTGGTCGAAGAGGAGGACTTGGAATAATTCACTGTAACAAAATGCAAATCACTTCTAAAAATTTAGGCAACTTTACATCCTTTGAGGCATTCATTTTAAATATTAAAACAGATTCCAACACAATTTTAGTGCTAGTCTACAGACCACCAGGGCCTTATTCATTGTTCATGACTGAATTTAGAAACCTTCTATGTGATTTGGCTATAAATTATGATCACATAGTACTGATGGGGGATTTTAATGTACACATTGATGTGGAAACTGACACTTTTAGCAAATGTTTTACTTATTTGTTAAATTCAGTAGGATTTTGTCAGATTGTCAAAGGTCCAACTCATAATCATAACCACACATTAGATTTAATTATAACTTACAAAGTTGAAATACAAAATTTAAATATTACTCCATTAAATGAAGTTATTTCCGATCACTACTTAATTACATTTGATTTAGTCCTGCCCTTGCCAACACACTTACAGACTTACAAACCAGAGCGCACATTAAGAACTCAAGATGCCGGTCTGCTTATGATTCCAAGGATTAATAAAATAACAGTGGGAGGTCAAGCTTTTAGTTACAGGGCCCCTAAACTGTGGAATGGTCTGCTTGCTACTATAAGAGATGCCCCTTCGGTCTCAGCTTTTAAATCCCGGCTGAAGACTCACTACTTCAGTTTAGCATATCCTGACTAGAGCTGATGATTAACTGTACATACTGCCTCTCTGTTGTTAGTAATTAGTACTAAAACATAAGTAACATGATAGTTATAATTGGATACTAACCTTCACCTATTCTGTTTCTCTTCTCGGCACTCAAATGTGGCACTAGGTGCCACGGCCCACCTGCCAAGTTGTTTTGCCTGGCTAAGGTAAAGTCATCCCTGATGGAGGAGCACAGGTATTGTAGGAAAGACAGGTCCTTTCATCAGATTGGCTGGCCCAGCGCTGTTTCAGCCGTGGAATGGCCAAATGGGAGATATTGTATTGTATGGACCCCCTTCTTTTGACACCCACTGCACGCCCAACCTACTTGGAAAGGGGTCTCTCTTTGAACTGCCTTTCCCAAGGTTTCTTCCATTTTTCCCTACAAGATTGTTTTTGGGAGTTTTTCCTTGTCTTCTTAGAGAGTCAAGGCTGGGGGGCTGTCAAGAAGCAGGGCCTGTTAAAGCCCATTGTGGCACTTCTCGTGTGATTTTGGGCTATATAAAAATAAATTGTATTGTATTGTATTGTCACGTCTTCAGCTATATTTGTGTAAACTGAAAAGGTTCTGCGCTTTCAATATTACATCCTAATTTATATGTGTCATACCTGCATTTCTCTGGACTTTCTGTAGCAATGTAATGTGGAGACTAAAACTGCATACGTACTCCTGATGAGGTGTCAATATTGCAATATAAATCTGAAGTATGCTTTCCCTTGACTTGTACTCTGCACATTGTGCTATATAACCTAACACGGTATTAGTCTTCTTAATAGCTTCTGTACATTATCCTTCTAATAAGTTGTATTTTAAAGGTTTCAGATGTCTCATCGTGTTTTCAGATTTTGTTTTTGCCTATTATGTTATATTTATCTCTACCTCTACTATTTACCTGGGTGTCTGTCGTTATGATATCCAAATGCTGTATGTGTAGTTTTCATGCAGTATAACTCCAACTTATTCACCCAGTCTATTCCAGAAGTAGCCCAAATGTGATGTAAATCTATTGCATGTCCCTCGATCTTAAACCAAAATTTGAGCCATGTTTTGAACTTTCTGGTTTCCTCAGTCATACCTGGACTGCCCATTGGCACAGGCAGAACTTCAGAAGAGATTATCTCATCAACTGTATCCCTCATCTTTCAATGTAACTCTTTAAATTTGAACTGCAGAACTCGCAGTTTGCCTTTATATATGTCATTTGTTCTAATATGGATAATGACAACTGGATCAAGCCTCAATCTAGACAGGACCACATCCACCCTTTCAGAAAAGGTGTTTGTCTGTGCACCCAAGAGGCAACACATTATACAAGATCTCTGTCCTTAGAGCTAGAGGCCTGCATGGTACTAACTTTTCAGTCAGGCTCCTGACTGCTCCCAACAAAATTCCATCCAATTTCTACCTGCTT